>NW_021703784.1:46507399-46529005 GCF_005190385.1 Monodon monoceros | reverse complement strand
AAAAAAATCTGCCTTCATTATCATGAGTGTTATATAAAAATTAATTTGTATTGAGATATTTTGAGAATTCTTTTTATAAGATCAGGTTTTGAAGTGAGAGAATGAAGTTATTCTGTGAGAAAAACTGACCAAATATGGCTAACTGAAATAACAGAATACAAATTTCCACAGAACCAGATTTCACTCAACTATCGTATCAATAACAACGTGGCATGGTAACAGTATTTGTAAGCCACGTCACATCCTGTGGTGAGTAGGGATGGTATATGAATTTGAATCTTGGCCTACTTTTTATCCAGGTCCTCCTCTCTTTATCTGCACTGTGAATGATTATAGAAGACACACTGGATAACTTGAGCAATGAAAGGCGGAAGCACCCACACTACCAGCCAGCTTCTGGCTACCCTGACTCCTTGCCCAGCCTTGAGCCTGCAGTCAGCCTCGGTAGCACATCCTGCCATCACTCCCTGGTCTCCCACTTAAACTTCCTCCAAGACATATGTGTCAGTCCTGGATCCTGGATTGGCTCCAGTTCCTGCTTCTCCATTCTGGCTCTCAGGCTGTAGAACAGAATGCCGTACACGAGACCAGTCACAGGGCTGGAGGCACACCACAGACCTGGGTACTGCCACTTGGGTGGGGCTGTCTTGCCTTTCTCTTGGACCCACTGCCAATCATGATTGACCTAGACCTTTTCCACCCTTCATGGGCCCCTGTCCCCAAACCCCTTCTCTTACTCCCAACATAATCATTTTCTATTTTCTTAAAGATGCAGAATTCCAGTAGGAGAGAAAACTCTATCTCCTCTTATTTTCATGTCTGCCTGATTTGAATCTCGGCTCATCTACTTATTTGCTGGTAACTTTGGTCAAGTCACTAAAACTCTATACTCTTGGGCTTCATACTTTTTAACACTAGAATTATGACATTTGCTTCCAAGAGTTATTGTGAAGGAAAATGTGTCTAGCACAGTACCTTGCTCAAAATAGCTCTTACACTTATTATTATTATTATTATAGCTATTATAGTATGTTAGGTTGTATGCCCTCATTCGCACCCTGACCATCTATTCTGGGACTTGTCTCCTTAAGTCAGTACTCTATTCTCTGGGACTTTTATCAATAAAATGTTAGAACTGGAAGGGATTTTATAAGTATTTGAACCACCTCCACCTCTTTGTACTGATAAGCAAAATGAAGCCCAGAAAATAGAAGGGATGTATTCATAGCAAAGCTGGTTTGGAAATGTAAGGATAACCATTCCTAATACTGGGCAGTTTCCTTTACACCCCACTTTCAGTGTCCTCTTTGTCTTTTCTTTCTGTAGCGCTGCCTAAGAGCTGGAGCAGAGCCTTCACTAGACCTTACAGACCATCCAGAACACATCCTATTTTTCTCCCTTCTTTTTCTGAAGATTTCCTCAAATAACACACAACTGTGGCCTCTATCCTTCCCGCATTCCCTCTCCCCCAAACCACCCACAATTTAGCTTTCAACCTGTTGTCTTTACTGGAATCACCAAACCTCATTTTTTCTCAATAATTATTCTCCTCCTCTGGGCCATATGTCTGCTTTGTTCATCTTGATGCCCCACATGCCTAACACAAACTAGGAAGGTAGTATTCAATACATATCATATTTGTAACATCAGCTTCCCTATTCTTGAGATTCTCTCCTTTATTTATTGCTTATTTATTACTAAATCTCTTAGTCTCCTTTACTCAACTTCTTACTCCACCTCTCATCGTAGGGATTTCCAAACTTCTATTTCTCTCTACATGCCCCCCATTCTCACAGCATTAACAGTGGTCGACTCTCAAATCCGTGGCTGCAGCTGGACTCTCACTTGCTCAGTGCTGCATTGAACCTGGTTGGCCAACCAGTTGGATGGATCACTGTCACCCCAAACTTAATGTATAAATGCAAATAAAGTCAAATTCCTCCTCACTCCTAATTTCACTAGATCTGTTGACATTAATATCATTCCCCCAGAACTCTAGGCTTAAAACATGGAAATATCCTTTGACTCTCTCCTTGCTTTCACTTCCTTTCCCCATTTATCAGTCACTAAGCTTGATAATCCCCTCGAGTATTTCCTTTTCCTCAACCTCACAGAAACCTCCACCTACCACCCATAGCCATTCTTCTTGACCTTCCTAATTCTAATTCATCCTTCCCAAATATTACTGCCTCAGGGGAACCTTCCATGACCTCTCAGTTTAAATCAGGCCTTGTATAATTTCCTATTTTGTCTTTTCCTTCTTTTTAACTGTTAGTGTATAAGTATTTGTTTACTCATCTGATTATAAATTCAAGGAAGGAGAGACCATCTCTCTTTTCTTCATCATTGCCTTCTCAGAGCCTCACACAGAATCTGTCACAAGAAAAGATCTATACATGCTTGTTAAATAGGAAATTAATTAATAATTATTCATTGAGACAACTTTTCCCCAAAGAGCTTTCATGCCTGTTTTCATTTGGTCCTCATAGTATCATTGAAGCCGGGACGTTTATACTGTATTTCTAAAGAGTTTCATCGAAAAATGCTTTAAAATATGTTTTACACACTTAAAGGGGCTTACTTTATTTGAGAAAAAAGTGCTTGAGTAGAATCTGCAATTTCCTTATTATGCTAGATGAATGAGGTGTTCCCATGCTTAGATTAATTGAATCATCTTTCTTTTAAAAATGAATGTGCCGTCCTTACAAGAAAGACTGTAAGGTGCCACCGCTCACATGAATCACAGTTTCAATTGTGTCCCTGTAGTAGGACTTACTCAATTTCTCTGAAGAAAACCACGAGACCCTGACTTGTTCTAAATCACTGACCTTTCTTTCTTCAGATTAGATCTGAATACAACCATAAGAAATTGAAGAACATGATTTCTACCCAGACAGACTGGGTACTGAAACAAGTGGTTCATCAAATGAAAAAACAAATATTCATATTTGCAAGGGTCAAGCAATTCTCTGCCACAAATGCTTCTCCTCTGAGATAAACAAATAAAGCTCAGTTCTATAAGATGCCCCACCCTAAATTACACTTTGTCAAAACATTAACGTATAATTGGATACTTGGATCTCAAGAGCTAGGGTTAGAGAAAAACTGGTTTAGGCATATAAATGATGTTAATTAACATAAGCAACTTGGCCAAGTCTTCAACTTTGAAGATATTTTCAGTTACAATGTTGAATAAGAGAATGAAAATAGCTTTGGGACTAGGAAGATCCAGGAGCCATATTTTTTAGTCCCGTATAAACTTAAAAAAATAGATTAAAAAATAGTACTACAGGGCTTCCCCGGAGGCACAGTGGTTGAGAGTCCGCCTGCTGATGCAGGGGACGCGGGTTCGTGCCCCGGTCCGGGAAGATCCCACATGCCACGGAGCGGCTGGGCCCGTGAGCCACGGCCGCTGAGCCTGCGCATCCGGAGACTGTGCTCCTTAACGGGAGAGGCCACAGCAGTGAGAGGTCCGCGTTAACAGCAAAAAAAAAAAAAAAAAAAAAAATAGTACTACAAGTATTCAGTTATGCAAGATTATTTATTTATTCATTCATTTAGGTGTAATCTATTCCTCAGAACAACACATTATCACATCGTTTTCTCCGCTGTCTTAAGTAACAGTAACACTGTCAGCCAATATTTCTTAGCATAAACCATACTAAGTGCTTATATATGTAATTTTATTTACAACTTCATTTAATTCTTACAATGTGTGTTTAAATAAGCAACTAGTATTTCCATTTTTCTAGTCTTCAGAAATATTGAGCATCTCGCCCATTTTCCTACTACTAATAAATGATAGAAGCTGAGTTTTCAATCCAGATCTTTTGAATTTGCGAATTCATATCTCTACTTCTATGATACACTATCTTCACAAGTGCCAGTTCACAAGGCATGAAGTGTCTAGACTTAGGTGCTGTAAAGTATTTTAAAAAAGAAGCAACATTTCACTTCAGACTATAGTTTTCAGAGTTAGACCTGGGTTTGAAGCCTAGCTTAGCCTATTTCTCTCCATAAACCTGCGGAATGTTATTTATTTTAATCCAATTCCTCATTGATAAAGTGGGACTACTATCTAAGCAGTCATTCCTTCCTTTATAGAGAAAATATTAATAAGCACCTACTATGTGCCAGGTATCATGCTGGGCAGTAGGGGTGGAGTGATGCATGAGTAAAAGAGAGCCGTGGTCCTCGTGCAGTACACAAGCTAGATTTTCTACCTGCAGTCCAGAATTCATACCACTATAATGATTTTAAAATATGGAGCATTTTGATATTCAAATGGCTTAACCACTACTGAGCAGAGCTCCTAATTAATTAATTCATTTTCCTCTTCTTGATTGGCTCTTTTACACAGAAGCCCTGCTTAACCTGAATCGATAGGTAATGACTCATTTATTCATTTACATATGCATCTGTTATTTAAGTAGGCACGTGAGCATGCGCACATGTGCACAGACTCATATCTAGAAAGGATTTGAGGTAGCCTGTTAGTTAATTTAAGAACTTCTTAGCTGGTTGCTCTTAGCAACAGTCTTTAGCAGTTCTGCCTAGTTGGCCAGAACAATTTCTTAAAGGGAATGAAGCATTCAAAGTAGTTCAGCTAATAAATGGAAAATAAACTACTTTTAACTGGACTTAATTCAGAAGGACTTACACAGGGATTGATAATTCTAGTTTAGTTGGGATGGAGAAAATGCTGGTGCTGAGAAGCACGCCACAGCAAGGGGACTTTTCCAATGATCTCCTTTCCCAGAGCACCAAGGCTGCCAGGTCCTGTGGCAGCACTGAAGCCAAGCTTCATCCTATAAATACATGACCAGCTCTTCTCAAAGGCCTTACTACAAATCATTCAATTCTATTAAAGACATCAAACAATACCTGGATTCTGAGGCTGTCAGAGAGATGAAAGCTGGTGTCAGTTTATAAGCAATAGAAGCAAAAACAAATCCCTTCCAGCTGTTAGGAAACTGTAAATTGTTTTAAGATGGATTTAGACTAACCCACAAAATAAAGTTATCGTGGGATGTTATGTTTATAGTCATTCATTTATCCATTCATTTCTTCACCAAGTACTTATCAACTAACTTCTCAGTGTCTGTGTTGGGAACTGAGGGATTTATTTATTTGTTCATTCAACTTATATTCATTGAGTACCTCATTTTCTTCCCTCTGCTTTCATGATATGAAATTGAGTTCGGTAGAAATTATATGCAGCTAAGGATACCCTAAAAATAAAGTATGATGGGTGTCATTTTGGGAGAAGCTAGAAAAGTATTAACAAAACTAGGACGCTTCCTTTCTCTTTGAAATTAATAGTAGGTCTCCCTTGACTAAATAATTCAACGTAAAGATTACATAAACCATTTATTCAATAAACATATATTGAGCATTTAGTATGTTGCAAGCACCATACTAGTAGCTAAGTGTTCAAGATGTTAAGTCCCAGACTCTGACACCTTGTGGTATTTACAGCCTTGTGACAATTCAGCTCAGTATGGTAGAAAGAAGTTCACAACTCCATGGGATCAGACAGATGATGTGGTGGCCAGGAATATCTTTCTTGAGAGATGACACAAACAGATCCTGAAGGAGAAGGAGGGATTAGCTATACTATTAAAATTGCTTTGATCTCCTCCCTCCTGGGAAAGAACCCATACCATTGTAAGGCACTGGGTAAGTACAGAAGAGGAAAAATACATAAGTTATTTGCAAAATAAACTAACAATGTTCTTGCTGGGCAGGCAAGTAGAATGTTTATATGCAATCATTAAATAGCAGTACAAGGTGCTAGATGATTCATAGCTAAAAATGGCTACACAGAGTGTCTTGAGAGGTCTGAACAGCCAGCCTGTATACAAGGCACAAACTTCAAACTGTTCAATACATCAGGATTATTCATTTGAAGGTAAGCAACTGTAGACACACCACATGAACCTCATTAATAGTTTTAAATATGTAAAAATATGTTAATATTTAAAAATATTTAAATATTTTAAAATATTAATCTCACCAATATTTTCTGAATGGCATATTGGAACACCTTAATAAATTCACTACAACTTAATATAGAATTAGATTAAAAGGATGGAACTGAGTCTGTGATTGGTAATAAAGGACCCTCAAAACTATCATCTATGAGGCACAACATAAAGTTCTTAACATTAATACTCTGAGACTGACTAAACTAATTTTGGCAAATCTTCTCCAGGCAGGAAGTAATCTTGCTATGTACCTAGTTAAAAAAAAAAAAGTCGAACCTCTGTAGATCTATATCAGTCCATTCATTATCTCCTCATTTGCTAAAATTCAGTTGCATTGAAATTGAAGTTACTGCACAGTTTTCCTAAACTGTTTCAAAGAGAAACGAAGTGAAATAAAACAACATCAATTAAATGTAAAGAGGACAAATTAACTGACACCTGCAAAAGAAACCTAAGGTTTTCCAGACAGATCTCTTCTCTAAAGATGTATATAAAGAAGACTTACATGCCAATGCCAAATTCTCATTTAAAATTCAGAACACCTTAGCAGTGTTAGAGTAAAATAAAACATGTGGGGTTGCCCTTTTTTGGTTAGAAAATTTAGGAATTATCTTCCTGAATCCATATGAATGGAACAAAAACTATGCATGTGGGTCCGACAACACCTGAAAATTAGCTAAGCCTACAAATACGATCATGCAAGCAAACACAGACTCTGCTTTTGTTCACAGAAAGCTGGTTCATCTGAAATCAATTTTATAAGCCATCTTTCTTTGCTTCCTTAGAACTCAAAAAGGCTATCCCCTAGACCATCTTTACACAGAGATGAAGATTTTCTTCTTTCAAGGATATGATTGCATCCAGAAATCCCTGTGACAGAAGTGGCAGGGCTTTGACACATGCAAATACTTGTTGAGTTTCTTGGCTTAACACTAAAAGTATAAATAACTGAAAATGGAACTACGGATGAAATTGATTTGACTGGAAGTAGGAAGGTAATATCCCAGCCCTGGACTTTTAAGAGTGGGAAATAAAAAAATGAAAGAGAAAACCAGCAATACCTTCATCTGGCCTAACTACATACCCTCACTTCTATCTATTCCAGGAGCACAAAAGACATTGTATTTCCAGGCTAGGGGCTAAGTACAAGAGGTGAAGAATCACAGGAAGTAAGGATCAATATATCGAAGTCATTCAACTCTACTTCTGTCCTTACTATCTGAAAAGTTTCCCTGTCTTCATGGCACCAATGCAATTTTCTTCATTTGGTACACATCTGCTGAATCCATGTACCGTACACCCTCAGCCCTTCAAGATTCAATATAGGTAACACGTACGCATCTTGATCACATAAATGAGCGTTATGGACAAACACCAGTTCTGCCCTCTGTTCTTGGCGGGATACCAGAAATTTCTTGGTTGAATGCTTTGGAAGCATGGTCAGTCCTTAGGAAATGCTCAGGGAGGGACAAACAAAGAAAAGAGAGTCTTTCCCTGGGCTTGCGATCAGAAACTTGAGCTTAAACCCCAGGGCCACCACTACATACTTTGTGACTCTGGGCAAGACATAGTGTCATTTAGGAAGTATGAATATGAAAGAGATTAAAAGGATCTCCAGTCCAACAAGTTATTTTATCACCTGAATAATATCTTGGGAAAAAAGTCTTCAGCCAGATACTTGAACATCCCTAGTGAAAAGATTTTAAACTCAATGTGCTTCTGTTTCCTCCTCTATAAATTATCTACTTCATAGAGCTGTTGTATGGAGGGATAAAAGATAACTCATTTCAGAATGCTATCCATATAATAGTGATGACCATTATTTTAAAGTATGAATAAGATCAAGGTTAAAGTTTCTTTCTAAATAGTCAGATAAAACCATTACAGAGAGTAAGTCTGGCATGCAGCAAGCAAATACATAGTCTCCACTTCCAGTCTCTTAAACCCTCTGACCACCTTCATCTGAGAACTTTATTGGAATTCAACTTACTACTTTACCGGAAGAACAAGGAGCAGTTTGTATAGCCCTGGTTTCCTATTTCTCTACAGTTATATATATTTTTTTCACTGCAAACTTTTCAAGATAAAGACTCAAAACCCCAGAGCTCCAGAGGATGCCTGATCTCCCTTCAGCCAAAACAGGCATCGGGTTTCTACAATAAATGAGATCATAGCATCCCTACTCATACTGCTGTAGATAAGAACGTGTCAGCATTTTCATTATAAAACCTTTTTCTTCCCTCTGGCTTGAGAGACCAACCATAGCAGTTTGCTGGGGAAACAGCTTCAGCAAAGGGCAATGCACAAGGCTCAAGCACAGAGAGAAAGTGTTTTCATCTTACAGAACTCAAGAAAGGTTTATTTGGAAATTAGGCAGGCTGCAGAATCCCAAGGAGCAATTCCTTCTGATGGTCATTTGGCCTTTTAAATAAAGAAAATAAGGTTTACTGATATGCAAAGCAAAATTTTCTTAGGCAGCAAATGTTAGGAACAGGGTTATCTACTTAGTTCCTTCAGGCACCAATACCTTGGGTAACAACAGCTATGATAACATACAGATTACTGAATCTGTGCCCACGTGAAAGGTGTTTTGGGGGTTGGGAACAGTCTCTCACAGACTCTCTGAGGTAAAATCATGGGGAGAGGGGTATGCCAGAATTACTTCAAATAGGAGAAAATGGGATGTACATGTTAATAATACACTAGGGATGATAAATAAAATCTTCCTAGCAAAATGATGGCACACTGGACGCTCAGTAAATGTGGGTTGAATATAGCTAATATCTGTTCTGGTTCACACAGTAAACTTTTTCTTTCCCACTCTTGACTTCGAGATGTGAAAGTGAAACAGCCTCTTTCTAGGCTCTTTCATACTACACTAATACAAACGAAAGTGAAATGGGACGGGGCTGTATCTTCCTAGGGAAAGGAAGAAAACTAACATCTATCTAATGGCTATCATATCCCAAACATATTAATTGCTTTCTTATTTGGTTGGTGTAACAAGCCCACTAAATATATCTTTTCTCCATTGCATAGATGAGGAAATGGAAGCTCAGAGAAGTGAAAGAGCTTACCCAATGTCACAAAGCTAAAGGTCCAATCACGCAACACCTTCAGATACAAGTCTCTCCCTTCAGGACATGCTTACTACTTCTGTTGGCCTCCTGGAGAGCACACTCAGGCTTAAGTCACCCACACTTAGCTTATCTCTCTGCTTATCACTCAGGCTTAGCATCTCTCTCTCCAGATGGCAGGATAGCGTCTAGCCTAACACCCTTCCCCTCTTACTCCTCCTTTCTCCCTTCCCTTCTTCCAACCAAGGAAAAGGTACACCTTCAATGTCATGTCACCACCTTCTGATGTCATGTTCTGTCAACACTAGCAAAGAAGTGCTGGATCACAGATAGCAGTAGTAGACTTGAGTCCAAAGCCAAACTCTTTATTCTTTCTGACCTAGTCCAAGGCCTTGAAAAGTCCAGATTAATTCATTATCTCCAAAAAGCCTTCTCTAACTATCCATAAGGCAATCATTCATTCTTGTGTCTTCTCATTGTCTGTAGCAGGGCTTCCTAACCTACTGAGGTATAAGACTACTTTTAAAATATATATACGTGTTAGCATACAGTATTTGTTTTTCTCTTTCTGACTTACTTCACTCTATTTTGTGGATCCTCACTTGATATTAGTTGTACATATGAAGTGATGGTGTCACACAGGGATTGATGGCTCCCTTCATGGAACTACTGAGTAGTATATGAGTTAATTTACATAGAGTCCTTAGAACAGAACCTCGTGCATGAAGAATATCCAATAAGAGTTAGCCCAGCCTACCGTGTTGATTGTGTTTTCCATGTGTATTTCTTGCACTGGTTCACTAGCCAAACTGAAAGAGTCCCAAGACAGGGACTGTACCTTATTGTGTTTGAATAACCATGAGGTGCCCGCTATAATGCTAAATATAATAGAGAGGGGAGAGCTAGATATTGATTAATGGACAAATGTACTTGCCTTTCCTCAAACATGGAGAGTTTTGCAAAACACAGGGAGGGTAGTTGAAGACATGGTTCCAAGTGAAAAATCAAAGTTTTCTAATCTTAGATAGCAAGTCAACTGACATGCTAGTAGCTACCATATTATTTGAAATCTTATAAAAGTGATAACATTAATCATTGTTTGATGCTATCATTATTTGAGATATATTGCAGTGATATTAATTCCTGATTGGTTTAATCTACACTGTGGAGATTAAGGCAGTCAGAATATATTAGAGCAGCATATTAGAGATGATGACTAGTTTCAGCATGCTCACTCATCAAATAAAATGTTTCAAATCACCTTAGAAACTTGGACACAATTTTTATAAACGTAATTCAATGGAACATCATCAAAAATAATATATTTTATGTTAGAAGTTATACACACATATACAAAAATGATGTTGAAAAATATTCTGTTATTTATGAGGTTTCTAGAAGCCATAATATAGGACAATGTTCTTATTCCATTTGACCCAATCATTTAAATTTTCAGAGAAAAAATTACTATTGAGTACTTAATCATCACTGCAATGTACGATGTATTCATAAGGCTAACAAGAACATTCATATATGCAAATGTAGATATAAATATAGATGAAAAAATCATTAAAGTAGCATTGAATGATTTCTACTGTACTACATCTGGAGTTATAATCTGTGATTTATAACAAAATAAATCCATGACATTCTGAAAAAAAAAAGCTTAACTGCAACAACATCCTCATGGCATAGAGATTCAATTGTATTTATAATCTATTAGTTCCTCCATAACTTACTAAACAAGAATGACTTACTAGTGATGACATGTGTAGGCATCTCACCCTAGACACCAGGTATATTACTCAGAGTTCTCCAGAGACAGAAAGAGATTTATTATAAGGAATCAGATCATTTGATTATGGAGGCTGAGAAGTCCCAAGAAGCTGGAGACCTAGGAGAGCTGACATGTAGTTTTAGTCCAAGTCTGAAGCCCTGAGAACCAGGAGAGCCAATGGTGTAAGTTCTGGTCTGAAGGCCAGCAGGACCAACATCCAAGAAGATTTGAAATTTCATTTTAAGACCAAAGGTCAGGAAAGACTGATATCCCAGGTCAAAGCAGTCAGGCAAAAGGAGTTTCTTCTTGCTCAGCCTTTTTGTTCTATTCAGATCTTCAACTGACTAGATGAGGCCCGCCTACCCACCCACTTTAAGAAGACCAACCTGCTTCATTCAGTCTAAAGATTCAAATGTTAATCTCATCCAGAAACACCCTCACAGAAACACCCAGAATAACGTTTGGCCAAATGCCTGGGCACCCCATGGCCCACTCAAGCTCATACATAAAATTAACCATCATACCAGGGTAATACGTTGAGTAATGTGTAGTCTATGTTTCAGGGAACATAAGCTCTAGGAAGTTTGATAGCACAAGAGGTTCTCAGAGGCAAACTGCTAAAGAAAAATGACAAATAAAATAATAAAATACACACCACTTACTTTTTAACAAATTCATTCAGCTAATATTTACAAGCACCCACATAATTCACTCAATCATTCAACAAATATATATTGACTCCCTTGTATTGAATAGGCACAGGTCTATTTATTGGATCTTTTAGGTACTATACTGGATCTTTTAGGTACTATACTAAATGAATACTATACTAAATGAATAGGATATGGCCCTTCCCCCAAGGAGCTCACAGTTTAGACAGACAAATAGAATAGGTAAACCGAATTTACAACTGAATATTAAAGTTAAGATTCAAGTATTGAGTACTGGATGCCATAGGAATCCAGTGGTAATTTAATTCAAAAGGGACTGGAGATGGTTTTACCACATGGACTTCGGAACTTTACCTGGATATCCATAAGGAAGCAGAAGGCAAAAGGCTTCATAACAAATATAAAAAGTAAGCCTGAGGTTTTTCATGATCTTGAATACTATGATTCAACATTCCTTTTTGTGAACATATTTTAGTGACTGCATACTATTTAACCCTCTTTGTCTTTGGATTTTTAGAGTTTCTTCCCTAAAGTGTCTACTATTAAAAATAAAATTTGAAAAGGACCTTGAACTGGCAAGTACATTTTGTCAAATAGGACACAAAGCCTATGCAACCTGCTTCTTTGGGACATTCAGGACCTGTTTCATTCATTAGCTCATTTTTCATTTTCTCTTTCTGGGTCAGATTTAATCTAGGATTTTTTTTTTTTTTTTTGGTGTGAATTATGTAAACTTCTTGATTCTGCCTTCTGTGGCATTAAAACACTTTAACAATGCGTTGGTAGGTTAAAGTACTCCTCATTTGCTCTTGAGTAAATTTCAATGTACTTGACTGAAGAACACTGTTCAGCTATCAACAGTCTCCAAGTTTTTCACCAGTTTGCAAAGTGGCCTTAATAAAATAGGAGACAAAAATATGTATTGAAATGTAAAAATAGACAGCCAGTGGGAAGCTGCCACATAGCACAGGGAGATCAGCTCGGTGCTTTGTGACCACCTAGAGGGGTGGGATAGGGAGGGTGGGAGGAAAAGGGAGGAGATATGAGGATATATGTATACGTATAGCTGATTCACTTTGTTATACAGCAGAAACTAACACAACAATGTAAAGCAATTATACTCCAATAAAGATGTTAAAAAATGTATGTATTGAATATTTACCACATTCCAGGCATTGTGCTAAATGTTTTCACATGTGATATATCACTTAATCCTTAAAGCAATCCTGTAAGCAAGGTGTTATTTTTCCTGCTTTCTACAGATAAAACTTGTCAATTTCTCTTCTCTCACCTTCATTCTCAGAAATTCTAGTTCATAGTTAGAGGTCATGGCATAGAAACATAATACTGAGTTAGAAATTAGGAGACCCGGTTCTAGCTATGGCTCTGTGACATGCTGTGTGATCTTCAGAAAGTCACCTCCTGTCTAGGTGGTTTAGTAACCTTACATGGGAAATGAGAACATGGAAACTATAGGATATGGTGTATTAGGTCAAACTCCTCTCTCAAAAAAAAAAAAAAAGCAAAAAACATTTACAATAAGGCTGAATCTTCTGACAGATATGCCTTGCATTCAGACTCATAGTTATTCTCAGAAAAGTAGGTATAAATTATATTTTTGCAAATTGACTCCTAACTTATAGGTCCTTAGAGGAAGTTGCCACTTGAAAGAAACCTATAGTTAATTCTGGAAATGAGTGTATGCTCTAGACATAAACTGCTTGGGCTCAAATTTTGGCTCTGTCACTTAAAAGCTATGTGACTTTAGGTAACTTAATTAAACTCTGTATGCCTCAGTTTCCCCATCTCTAACACGGAGATAACAATTATACCCATCTCTGAAGATTATAACGAGGATTAAGTGAGTTGACATTTGTAATGCATATAGAACAGTATCAGGACCATGGTAGCAGGTTAGTGTGTATGTGCTGGGATAGGGATGAATGCCTTGACAGTGTAAATAGATGTTGACTTAATGTACCCATTTTGAACACTTGGATTTTTGTATATTTTTAAACTGGAACACACCAATATAGTCATGGGACCCCCCCTCCCACAATTAACTCAAAGTCTAATAGTGTTTTAAACTTATTCAAAGGAGAACAAACTAATTACCTCATATTTATAAATCCACAAGGTAGAGGAAAACTATTTAAAGCTGGGGAATGTTATAACATATAATGTAACTTGTGGCAGTGCAAATTCATACTACCATGTTTAAAATGGATGTAGCAATACCAATCACCAAGAGTCTTAAAATATTTAAAATATATCTCAGTAATTCTACTTATTCTAGACTTTTCAAAGGAAATAATTCCAAATCCAAAAAAAAAGATTTATTCACCAATATATGTTTTTTTATTTTGTTTTAATAGTAGAAAATTGTGGGAGGCAATTTTATCTTTGGATTAAATATCCAAAGATAAGGATGGTCACCTGTTATATAGCCATTAAAATATATATACAAATCCTAATATAAATTTAAAACATTCAAAAGTAAACTCAATATGATTACAACTAAATTTTTTGCACAGGCTCCGGACGCACAGGCTCAGCGGCCATTGCTCACGGGCCTAGCCACTCCGCGGCATGTGGGATCTTCCCGGACCGGGGCACAAACCCGCGTCCCCTGCATCGGCAGGCGGACTCTCAACCACTGCACCACCAGGGAAACCCAGCTAAATTTTTTAAATGAAGCTATATGTGGACCACCACCACCAACATAGTACCAGGAAACTAGAAAAATATACTAAATTAGTAATATATTAATAGCTTTTATCTCCAGTCCTCTGGGACAACAGTATTTTTAAAAATTTGTTTTCTTTATGATTTTATGTTTTTTTAAAATGTATTTCAATGAACACATACTAGTTTAAAATAAAAGCAAAGAACATATCAAAATGGTCAGACACTGGCAATATTCATGTATAGAAAAACTGTTCTACCAATACAAAAATATACACAGTGAGATATTGATTAATGAATCCTCCGGGACCACCACTCTTTTATAACAAAGTTTGCTATGCTTGAATAAACAAATGAGCAAACAAAACCACTTTTCCACCACAGAGACTAGTTTCTAGACTGAAAAAGGAAGTCTGGGAGAGGTTGGAGAATGCCTGCAGGCTCGTGGGAACTGTCCACCGGAGAGGTGCTGACAGCACTCCAATCTTGGGAGATTGTAAAAGCACCCTCTGGAGGTTGGGAGCCCACAGCCCAATTCCCTTTCCTCTTTCTCCTCTTTCCTGATGTCTCTCCCTTCCCATCATCTTGTTGTACTTTTCTTACTTCCTCTCTGCCTCTTCCTTTCTCTGTTTGTCTGATAACTATGGAGATTGGAAAAAATGACCCTGGTAAGCATCTAGGATATTGTCTAACCTTCACAGATGTTTAATCAAGCTGAATTCTTTTCTCGCTTCCTTTTATTTCTCTAGTAAGAACTTCTTTCTTCTTTTGATTTCCTCTTTTTTTTTTTTCTATTTTCTTTCATTTAAATCTCTTCCTTATTCTCATTATTCTTTCTTTGGGAAGAGTAACCATATAGACAAGAAAAAGGTTGCTTTCTACCAGATGATTCTTTTCCTTTGAGGAGTGAAGCAGTTTTTGCAATGTCTATACATTCACTGGAAAAAATAGGTTCCAGGACTTTACAATTTTTCCAAGAGCTTTTCCCTATCCTTTAATAAAGGATAAAGGTACCTGGTGCACCTAGGGGCTTGATGGTTTGATTCAGGTGAGTTGTTACATTAACAAATGACTATCTGGGGGGAAGAGAGAGGTTTTGTAAGGTATGAGCCATATTTCAATAGAATCTTATTTTGAGTTAAAAAAAAGTAAAGGAATAATTGCAGAGAATATAGGACTTTACGAAGTACTTTTATTAAGGAATAAAAAATATCAGGGAAATATTAGGCATTATTAGGATATTAAGAAATATTAGGGAAAATAACATCCTATCTTTTTATGTTTTGCCTTGGGAATGGTGATTAGAAAATGGAAAAGGAAGGGAAGGGGACACACGGGGGCTGCTGGTCCTTGCAACGCTGCAATGAACAAGATAAAGGAAAGAGAAACAATATATAGGCTGCTGTGAAATTACATTCAGAACTTGGATCTTTGCAGGTGGAGAAAATAGAGTTACACAAAGGTAAAGCTAATGCCTATTTTCACATAATGACACAGAAACTACTATGAAAAGAAAAGGCCTTTCAGAAGGCCTCCTTTTCCACGGAAAGCCCATTCCCATAAGCAGCATTATGTGGTAAAAAGAGACTGGGGCAAAAAGAGAACTGAAGCAACAGGAAAACTTTTTTGAACAATGGTGTTCTAATTTCTCTTATGAGACCTTAAGCTCAAGTGGGACTGTGGCTTTCTGTATTTTAGGGAACGAAGTGGAATTACCTCTCTCAATAGATTTGTAATTCCTGGAGAAAGGGAATGATGTCACACATATTTGTATCTCTAATGCCTATCATGGTGCCTGGGATAGAGCCTAGTACAGAAAGACACTTCACATTTATAGTCATAAGTAATATAGTCAGTTAACTAAACTGAATGACAACCAGGATGCAGCAAGGGGGGAGGGGCTGGAGATTGCTAAGTGACAAAATAAAATTATTTGGGGTTTCTGCCTTGAAAGCTCAAGTTACTCAGAACCCTTCAAGCCATTACTAGGTTTGGGGGTAATAAGAACAGTTTAAGTGTTTTTGAAACGGACAAAGTCTGGCTTACACACAAACAAGGTTTTTGACTTTGCCATACTAATTATTTTCCAGGAAAGAAAATAAATGCCCATCCTAATAAACTTATTTTCAAACTTACTAGATAATATTGGAATGAATGCACTTTTGGAGCCTCCATATTGACATAGCTCTATGAGGTTTTTTTTTCCCACAATTATTTAAATTCTACTTTCATTGCTCAAAGATTCAGCTAAAATCCTTATTTTATATGTTTTCTTAAATCATTATCGTAATTAGTATAGTTGGACTTCGAGATCCTGGGGACAAAAGCTGTTTATTGCCACATCTCTAGTATCTAGCATTTTATTGATTGCTCAATAAATATTTTTTGGTATCAGTTTTTCATTCATTTTTATAAACCCACTTTGTTTTATGAATATTTTATCAATATATAAATTGTTCCTACATTTTATATAAACACTTAGCATAGAGAAAATAACTTTAAGAGAAGTAATACTCAAGCTCATAGCAAAAATGAACAATTTATCGAAAGAACTACTCCAAGAGTAAAAGAGATTCTTCCTATAAGTGATGAAACCCCCTCAGTGGAGCTATGAAAATAACCAAGGTCATATAAAAGCATCAGTCATTTAATGAATGCATACTTACTAAACATTGCATGTATCTCATTTAAATTGTACTCCTCTCAATAACATAGTAATATGTAATGCAGTAGTTATTACTGTGGCCATTTCACCAGTGAAAAAACTGAGACTTAGAAAAATCATATATCTAGTAAGCTGGGTACATCCAGCTTCGAAACCCAGGCCTATACAATATGCAACTTTTCCACATTATGTTCTGTTGTCATCTGTCAAATAGTGTTGAAGAACTTCACTAGAGAAAGGCTAGAATAGAAGGCTCCATTATTTCCATATCTAAGATTCCAAGGTGGGAGCCTTACATTAGCCAGTAAATAGTTAACCAACTGTTAAGTAAGGTTATAATATAATTATCAAGCCCATTATACAAGGCTTTTAAGTATCATCTTATTCAAATATACTTGGCAAAATAAAATGGGATAGACTCTCTAAAAGTATTAATTTACTTTATAGAAATTTGATTTCTTTTCCAAAGAACATTATCTACTAACACATTCATTTAAGTATTTCACTCTATTGACATGGTTCTCTCACAAACTGACTTTTTTAAACTGAAACACCAAAAGGAAGAGAACTTAAAGGAAGTTAAACTAACGTAATTCCCCAACATTAAAAAAAAAAAAGAGCATTTGTAAATATACCAATTCCCTGCAATATGATCTGAAAACCAGGGAAAATTTAACAGCATAAAAGAAACTTCTTTTGAATGTCCCAGGTTGAATGCATATTCAACAACATTCTCCACACCAACAGCTTATCTTATTTGATTATTAGCTGGTGTTTAATTTCCCCTGGCAAATAATTCACCTTTGTAAATAATCATTTTGCACTGCAAAGCATTCTCATATGTTTATTGGAATAGATTTTAAACAGTAGCCATGGCTAAGATGCTGCTGGAAATACAATTAGAAGAGTAAGCGGATAGACACATGGGGGAAGGGTGGCAGGTTGTGTGAGGAGAGGAGCTAACAAGTTAGTTATTGGTGCTGTTCAGTTACATACATCTTCCTGACAGTGATGAACACACAAACCTTCAACAACTCTCAGACCTTTCCAGGGGTTTCACAAGGAGTATCAGGCTACTGTTTAAGTATGATCAATACTTTTGTAACTGACTCTAAGGTGCAGCCTATCATGTTGAGTAAAAAACATAAATCTCTGGCAGTAACTGTACCATTAAATGATTTTATGAAAAACATCATTGAAGGATGTTAGAGCTGTGGAGGATTATCTCATCCATACTTTTCACTTTACAGAAGAAAACTCGGGCTCAGAGAAGAGAAATTCTCTAGGCATAGCCAGTATAAGACTCATGATTTTGACTCCCAATTTTTCCATTAAATCTACACCTCTTCTGAGCATTATCCATGAAGTTGAATGTATATGTTTCATTAACTCTACTGTCTAAGGTGCTTGCCAGCGTCCAATACAGTCACTGGTGTTATCCTTCAGAACGACAGAGATCATGTGATTTTTATTCACTTACAGAAGTGAATTTTCAGTTACTTCACATGATGTTCTCTCTCTCTCTCTCCTTAGAGAACCATCATAGCGGCCCCAAAAGTGTTTTATACAAACAGGTGAGACAATCCCCCTCCCCCAGTTTTTCATAATGAAAAGAAGTGAAGGTGTGTATCTAGGAGTAAGGTGACATGGACTCAGACCATTCATTGGCTAAGACTGCTCAAATGACGAGTTCTATGAATCTTTCTCAGGGGGTGCATCATTGCGTCCACCAAAAAAAGTTTCAGACACTGAGCAATGAATGCTAACCTGCTTCAAAAACCTTCAAACCTCCTTTCCTTGGGAACACCAATCCCCTTTACAAAAATCTGGTGTGGGACAGTTATTCACTAGAAACTCACTGAGTAATCGCGCCACCTCTGGATAAAATTTCTGAGTGTGGATTTCAAGTGGATTGTATAAGCTCAGAGAAAAATACACAATTGGGGGCAACATGAGCCTGGCTCCAGATTTTCTGTCTAAAATAAAAATAGGCTCCTCAGCTTGAAAAGTGTCAAATTGCAAACTGATATGCTTAATTCCATCTCAAGTACATCTACCACTCCAGCTAACCCTGACTGTGGGGCTCCAGGCGGTGGCAACCTGTGACGAGTTCAGGAGCTCGCGGAGGAGCCTCCAGAAGCCCAGTCACTAGCTAAGTATATAAAGAGATCCCAAGCAGAGAGCCACCTAAGGCGCCCCCTTTCCGAGGCGGGCATTATCTGCTCTTGGCGCCTCTGTACATTAGAGACCAGGGTCCCATCACAACTGAGTTTTTAACCCAACATCAGTGAGCTCTCCCGGCCCCAAACCCAGCCGGCTCCCAGAGAGAGCAGAACAAGTCGTAGCTTCTGTCACTCTCCCAACAGGCAGACACATAAACAAACAACAAAAGGAATGGTTTGCTCCCCCAAGGGAGGCAGCATGCATTAAAAAGACATGAACCTCGTCCTACCTTGCATCCAAACATCAACGACAAAGTGTTATTGGTGCAAGCAACTTTGCAGTGGCAAATCATTGGTGTAAAACAGTCAGGGTCCTTAACAACGGGGCACACTCCTTCCGGGCTGCGGCAGTGGCAGCGCGCTGGGGGACCCGAACACGGTGCTCACCCGGCACATGGAGCGACAGCCTAGACCCGGCGGTCACTTCGATCGCTGCCCCCTGCGCCCAGTGCGGCCATCCCAGCGCCGGGGTAGAAGCAACGCCGCGGGCAAGTACCAAGCGTCTCGGGGTCTCCCTTCCCCGGGGAACAAGGCGTGGGGGAGGGGGGGAGGGACAGAACCAAGAAGGGTTCCCCCCCCTATGGTTAATTTGGGGGAGGTAAATTTTTTTTTAAAATTTGAAAAATAAAAGGAAGCCAGGCTCTTAGAGGAGGGTTCAAAGGAGGTGGGGCAGTATGTAAAAGGATGTGCCCGCCTACTCGCCCCAGTCACACAAGATTGTCATGCGAGCTGAAGGGGGCTGAAATTATTCTCCCTGAAGGAAAAAAAAAAAAAAAAAATACTGCAGCTCCCGGTTTGGTAAAAAGCCAATGGCTTGCTGCAATCCAGAGTCACCGTGGGGAGCGCCGGCCGGGCAAGTGGGGTGGGAGGGAGGGGCCGAGAGAGGGAGGGAGCGCGAGGCTCGCCAGCCCAGCCCAGCCCGCCTGTGCGCTCCTAGCCACTCAGGAGTCCCTGGGGTCCGAGCCGGAGCGCTCCCGGCGCTGATGTGACCCGGAGATCTCACTCGGCTCTCATTGCCTCTGCTGCCCTAGGGTGGGCGACCTCCAAGGCCGAGTTCTCCAGGTGTGCGGGGAGGCCCGCACGGAACCTGCAGAGAGCATCCTCCTCTCCCTCCGACTTCAGCTTGCCTGAGTGGATGGCCGGCAAAGGAACCTGGGGCAGAAGTGGGCTGTTTCGCTAGGGCCCTGCATCCTTGACTTCAGTGTCAGCTAGCCTACTCACTCCCTGGGTTGTAGATTTGGCCTCAGAGCCATGGCTTTATCTGATACAACATTTTCCAAACTCAAGAAGGAGGAGTCCGCCCCCTTCCCCTCCAAGAAGCCCCAGAAGTATTACTGTTGTTCGGGAAGCATGAATGACAAGGCTGGTGGTTGCTTTATCGGGTTTTTTCTCTTCTTTTTTTTTCTTTTGAAAGTGAAGCTGTCAAAATTGCAAAAGAACAAAAAAATTTAAAAAAATGAAAATCAGCATGTGGCTGGCCCAGCTGCAAAACTGCTTGTTGGAGACAAAAAAAAAAAAAAAAGTGATAGGAAGGCTGCAGAGTAGGAAGTGGGTAAAACTAGCACTCTTTGGGTGCCACCTAAGTGCCTGGCACTGTGCCTCACAATTTGCTGGTGGAAAGAGAGCAAGCCATCAAGATGTGGAATCAGACTCTGGGTCTGGTGCTGAGTATGGCTTTGTATAAGTCACAGTGTTTGAGCCTCTGTTTGCTTATCTATAAAGTGGGGTTATTAACCCCTACCGTGCAGAGTTATGAAGACTAGAGATGGTAAACAACACTTTCCTGTGGTAAGCCCTGGTAGTCCACAGCAGCTGCTCTGTACTTACACAGCTTAGCTCAAGTCTTAGCCTGAGAGGTATATGTTATTGGACACATTTTTCTAGAGGAAGAAACTGATGCCCTGAGGGCTATATCACTTGCCCAAGTCACACAATCAATAAGCCATGAAGGTGAGATTCAAAGAAAAGTGGTGGAAGATAGTTTAAAAAGCAACATCATAGGAGACATCACACACCTCTCCAGAAGGATGTTCTAAAGTCTCCAGATTTACTTGAGAACAGTCAGGCCTGTCCCATTCACATAAATGTAGTAGTTTCAAAAGTCTCTTTCTAAGTGGGCACGGAACTCAGATCTCACTTGAAATAGAGCAACAACACAGTCCTAAATATCCATAGCAAACTCTGCTGGAACCATGCCCTCCTGATGCAGTTTTACCAGAATACCAGACCACTTATACTCTAAATTAACAGAAGCCCAAATATCACTATGGGCTTCAACTTATAAAGTTCCAGTAAGAACAAAAGAACAAAATAACTTGTAAACTGTCAAGTCAAATGCAGTACCCTATAAACTTTCCCTCACTTGCCCATATCCAAAATACCCTAGCTTCCGGCCCCAAGTTAATGGAAACTAAACCTGATTGCATTGGAATTCTGTGGGTGTTCTTGTTAAAAAAGAAGAAAAGAAAGAAAGAAAGAAAGAAAGAAAGAAAGAAAGAAAGAAAGAAAGAAAGAAAGAAAGA
>NW_021703784.1:46327851-46507389 GCF_005190385.1 Monodon monoceros | reverse complement strand
AGAAAGAAAGAAAGAAAGAAAGAAAGAAAGAAAGAAAGAAAGAAAGAGAAAGAAAGGAAGAAAAGAAAAAGAAAGGAAGGAAGGAAGGTAGGAAGGAAGGAAGGAAAGATGGATTCTCAGGCCTAACCCTACATTCTCATTCCATAGGCCAAGAGAATATCAAGAAATCTACATTTTTAATCAGACCCGTGATGAGAGGAATATGGGTCCTGCCTACCAAATTAAGACCTCTTGAAGGGAAATTAATATGGAACAAAGTATGAGCAAAGATCAGCATGGGAAGACAGTCAAAGTTGAGGCAAATCTGGTTCTAACTGAAGAGGGCAACTATGTCTCAGGCTTTGTGATTCTCACACAAATTTAGATGTCCTTACCTAGTTGATTTCTCTATTAGGAATTGGGCTTGATTCAATCTGGTGCATATCTAGAGGCTGCTGGGGCTCAGGAGGTCATATATATATGTGCTTAAACATACC
Source organism: Monodon monoceros (assembly GCF_005190385.1). Lineage (NCBI taxonomy): Eukaryota > Metazoa > Chordata > Mammalia > Artiodactyla > Monodontidae > Monodon > Monodon monoceros. Next base: position 46,506,913 of record NW_021703784.1, on the reverse strand, counting down.
AGGTCACATTTTAGGGGCAGAACTCTGGTCTGGTGCCTTCTGTGGAATCTTAAAGTCACACTCACAGGTTAAGTGTATCCCTTAGCATTCTTTCCCTTTATGTTAGCATAAAATGTGTGATTGTGTGAGCACTTCCACCTACAGAGCATCTATAATTATGGCTGGTTTTCCAAAGGAGAATGGATTCTAAAAAAGTTGTACAATATTTCCCTTATTCATTAGCCTATAATTTGGATTTCAAACACCCCAAAAGTACTGTATGCTCTATATTGTGATGTTCCAATAATATCTAACACTGTCTTTCCCTAATGAATTACCCAAGCTAAGGCTGACCTCCTATTCTAGGGCAGCATTAAAGGCTGCTATGTTCAAGTTATTTCCCATTCTACAGTTTGTGCTGGTTTAGATTGACAGAACGAAATGACAAAATACAAAGAAAATATATATTTTATTTCCTTGATCTTTTACTGTTTAACTTTAATCAATGAAACTTCATTGATTAAACCTCTCTATACCTGTCTCTCCACATGCACACACACACACACACACACTTGTGTGTGTGTGTGTGTGTGTGTGTGTATGTATATTTGTTATCTGTTCATATATATCTGACAAAATGCTTTCCCTTAATTCTTGTCTCTGGGTAATAGCTCTGGGGTGAATTGAAAGGGGGGAGGAGGGAAAATGTTGTTTCCATGACAATGCATTCCATAGTTACAGCCAGTAACCACTATGGTTAACAAAATGAATCACTGTTACCTTAAGATATGAACACACTGCATTAGTGGTCTGAAAAGCTAATTTGGGAGTATACTGCATGGGGGTGTACTGCAATATTTTTAGGAGGAGATATTACTAAGGAATGCCAGGAGATGATGCATCCATTTCAATAGTCAAGATAACCACCCTTAATTAGACATTTCAATGACTGGTAACATATACAGTTCTTCCTAATAATCCTCACTTTTACAAAATAATACATAACAACTACACAGTAGTAAATATTTTTCCTTATTACAACTTGCCTTAAAATAGACTCACAATCACAAAAGTCAGGTTTATCAATAAATGTGACCAGTGTTTAATTTTAATCTTTTATTTTTATTATCATTATTATTTCTAATCAGAAATTGGGACAAGGCAAGAGGCATTAGCTATTTACTTAACTTTTTTATTTCTTTGTTGATCCCTTTCATAGCAGTTTTTAAGAGGTGGTTCATGTTGGAAGGGAAAAGAGTGTACTGGACATCAGGAGCCACGATGTCTCTTCCTACTGAATGACTTTAAGCAAGCTACTCAGCCTCTCTGAGCCCCAATTCCCTTGTCTATTAAGATGAAATGGGTACACTAGAGTATCTCCAAGTTCACTTCCAGGGTTGAGGTTCTCTGAGTGGTCTTACAAATATAGGACCTTAAGGATGTAAAGGAAATTTGAGAAGCCATTTCATTCAGTCACCTGTCTTCAGAAAATAAACTCTTCTATAGTGCTTACTGTTTGATATGCTCTACTATAGTGTTTGCTACGTGCGGTGTTTTACATTCAGCAGTGTGCTGGAGCCAGATTTGACTCTTGAGCGCCAATTGTGTGTACCTATTTCCAATTCTCTATTCAGTGATATCAGCTGGTAGCTTGAAATCAGCCATGGAGGAAGTATTTACATCACATAAATTGGAAAACACTATATATCAAGACTTTTTGTCTTCAAAGAAACATCTACCACCACAGCACTGGTTTAAGTACTTTATCTTCATTAACATATTTAATCCTCACAACCCCTCAAAATTACAAAAAGAAAGAAACTGAATCACAGAGAGATTAAGTAATTTGCCCAAGCTAACAAAACTGGTATACTAGTTAACTAAATCAATCAACTAGCAAAAAAAGCTTGATGGCTTTCAATTATAAACGTTTATTTCTTCCTCATGTGAGACATCCTTCATAGCGTGACCCTGACTCTACCATGTTGTTCTATGAACAGAAGAGCAGCCTCTATCATGTCCCTGATGTTCTCATGGCAGAAGAAAAAATGAACAATGGCTGAATATGCAATGGCTCTTAACATTTCTTTTCAGACATTAAAAACGACTCCCTGTTCACATCTTATTAGCATGTCATGTGGCCAAACCCAGTGTCAGTCCAGTGGAGAAGGATAATCCTCTCACAGGGAGGAAGGAGAGAAAATTTGGGAACAATAATTTACTAGATATCAGCTTAGCTGGGTGACAGAATTGAAATTTGAACCCAAGAAATCTGACTTGAGGAGCCAAGTTCTTAACAAGTAGGCCACTCTGCCTGTTACTTACAGCTAATGTGTCTCTATTTTTCACCTATTTTCCATATTAGGGTTTGTTATTTAGTAACTCTTTAAGGGAGTGACTCCTATAAAGAAAGCATGGTAGATTTAGAAAACATAAGAACTTGGAGCGAATCAGATATACTTGGTTTTGCCACTAATAGCTGTGTGATTTCAACCTTTAATTCCTTTCCCTCTACTCCCTTTCACTGCAAATTACAGTCCACTTATTTTCACTTAATCTTTAGTACTGATGTCTTAATGTAATTAATTCATCAATAAGTTCATAATACAAATTATGTTTTTTTATTGTTGAGCTTCCTGAAATACATAAGGCAAAGAGGCAAATAAGTATGTCTTTTTGCCATCAATGAGTTTATAAACTAATAGAAGAGATTCCCATGAAATAAAAACTAACAGCAGGTCTTTCTAACAGTAAGAAATTATATATAATTAAGTACTAATAAATGTACTTGAAGTCCATAAGAATGCTTGACCAATGTAGTTAACTTCTCTGAACTATCATTTCCCATTCTGTAAAATGGTATTGCTATAAGGCTTAAATGAGATAATGTATTTCAAAATGTCTGTCCCTCTTACCTGCTTTGCACTAAACACTCAGTAAATTAGAGAAGCTTTATATTAATTTCCTGAGTTTTTTTTTTCCAATAAAATTTAGACCCACCCAGTATGTATAAACTCTTTATACATACTTTATCTCTTTAACCTTTCTTCACAAATTTTACTCTCCCAAAGACTCCTCAGGCCCTTTCTCAGGTCTCCTACATCCCTCTTACTGAGGAACACACAGTTGTAGTGAGGGTTTGTATTAGAGTCAGGACCCATGAAAACTGACTCTGAATCCATCATGCCTTCACCATGACTGTCACCTCTTTGTCTTCTCTGTAATTTCTGAGTGTTCTACTCACCGGCCACTAAGTGTAGACCCCTTGGGGCCAGTCATGCTTAGTGACTGGTTGACCTTTATTTGAATCATACTTGCAATGTTTGCTTGACCTTTACTTGGAATAATTTTCTCATCTATTTGTAGTTTGGAACGATTGAGTCAATAAATGAATTAATAAAGAACAAGTAAATATATGGGTTAAGCCAGGCTTTCCATAGCTCCCACGCAGGCCCTAGGTGAACTAATGTAGGTCTTTTTTCGTCTCCTAATTCAGCTCTTGCCCCCAAACTTCCTCATTGAAAGGACACAACCTTTATTGAGGAAATGCCATCCCACTGATTCAGAATCAATTCTGCCATTTTGTTTTAGGAGCAAGTATTTTGAAATAATAATTGTCCTTGGCCTCAATAAGATAAGGCACAATTTTGCCTCTAAGACTTCTCGTGATAATTCACTTTCACTCTTAGTGCCATTTTGAAAAAGCAACTCTAAAATATCACTCTCTGCACCACCTGTGAGAATTTCCTCAGTAGGAAAAATCAAATGAAAAACAACTCTTCTTAGATCTTGTTGTTTACCAAATTTGATTTCAGTGTTGAAAGAGCAAGGTTTGGGACTTGGGTTCCAATCTTAGCTTTGATACTTACTATTTAATTCTGAGTTAATCAGTTAGTCTCTTTGACAGCTAATTTTCTGATCCGTTAAAAAAGGGGAGGGGTTGTTAAATAATAACACCTATATTACAGGGTTCCTTTGAGGATTAATTAAAATACCACGCATGAAAGAACCTATCAAAGTGCCTGGCATACATATATTTTTTCATTCTCAAAGATAGCATTTATTTTTAATAATATTTTTTCTAAATACAAAATTAAAAGTTTAGTATAGAAACAATTTAAAAATATTGTCAGGCACAAAAAAAGCAATTTGAAAGTACTCACAATTCCATTGCCAGGGATAACTAATCTTAACACTTTGGAGGTATGTTTCCAGTAGTGCTTCAACAAAATTGTATTCAAACTGTATATAACAGTGTAGGCTAATTTTGAAAATAATATATACCTTTGATACCAATCCATGCTTTTAGGCAGAAATCTTCCTATAAAAATACCATTAATGATGGCACAGCATTTCAATATTTCATGGTGTATTTCACAAGCCCCTTTTTGTCAGGGGTCAAAAACATTTCTGAATTCAATATAATGAGAAAAATTGAAATGTTCTTGTGGACAAATATTTGCACATATTCATAACAAAATTATTAGGCTAAAACTTATAGATAAGGAATTCTTGGTGTAAAGAGCATGAACATTTAAAAATTTTTAATGTATAATAGTCGATTTATGTTTGTATTAATTTATATTTCCATTAAAAATTTGATGGGACTCGTTATGTTCCATAAATAATATACTATAGGAGATACTTCAGCCAAACTCTGCTGGTAGATTTTTATTTTGATTTGTCTGAAGATGCTATTTTTATTTTATTTGGTTATTTTATTGGCTTTTACATGATAGTTTAGCTCAGTATAAATTCTAGGCTGCCAGCTATTTTCTCCCAGGACTTTGGAGAGTCAATCCAGTTGTCTTTTCTCTGTAAGTGCTTAATTATTTCCCACTGATCAATTTTATTAGTTGTTTTGGTGTTCTGGAGATTCACCCCAATGTAATAAGATATGGAGTTCACTTTTTTAATCCTGTTTAGGTCTTCTTTTGATTGCTGCATCTAGGGATTCATGTCTTTAATCAATTATTAAAAAAATGTGAAGGCATACCACTTTGCATTTTTCTCTCCCTCATGCTTTCTATTCTTTTTTCCCCTTAAATTGCAATCACATATATTTTTACTTTCTCTTTTTTAAAATATTTTTTATCTATTTAGCTGCTTATGCTGCACTATGGGTAATTTCTTCACATATCTTTCCATTTCTTAATTTTGCCTTCGGTTCTTTAAAACATTTGTTTTGTTTTAAATTTTAGTCATTATCCTTTCAGTTCTGAAAGTCCTACTGTTTTTATTAAGATATAATTGATATTAAATTGTGTATGTTTAAGGTACACAATGTGTTTATACACTCATATATTGCCAAATGATGACCTTTGTAGTGTTGGGGAACACCTTCATCACCTCATATAATCACTATTTATTTTTTGTGGTAAGAACATTTAAGATCTACTCTTTTAAAAACTCTTACGTATATAGTTCAGTATCACTAACTGTAATCACCATACTGTACATTAGATCCCCAAAACATATTTATCTTATAACTGAAAGTGTATACCCTTTGACCAACATCTCCCCAATTCCCCTACTCCTCAGTCCCTGATAACCATTATTCTACTCTCTGTTTCTATGGGTTTGGCTTTTTTAGATTTCATATATAAGTGATATCATACAGTATTTATCTGTCTCTGACTTATTTCACTTAGCATAATACCCTCAAGGTCCATCCACGTTTTTGCAAATGGCAGGATTTCCTTCTTTTTATGGCTGAATAATATTCCATTCTCTCTCTCTCTCTCCATACACACACACACACACACACACACACACACACACACACACACCATCTTCTTTGCATTATTCATCTGTTGATGGACACTTAGCTTGCTTCCATATGTTGGCTATTGTGAGTAATGCTGCAATGAACATGGGGCTGCAGATGTCTCTTCAATATCACTTTTCATTTTCTTTGGATATATACCCAGAAGTGGGACTGCTGATAGTTTAATTTTTAATTTTTGGTGGAACCTCCATACTGTTTCCACAGTAGCTATCCTGTACCAATTTACATTTCCACCAACAGTATACAAGTATTCCCTTTTCTCCACATCCTTACTAAGACTTGATATCTCTTGTCTTTTTGATGACAGTGATTCCAACACGTGTGAGGTGATATGTCACTGTGGTTTTGACTTGCATTCCCCTGATGATTAGTGACGATGAGCATATTTTCATGTACCTGTTGGCCATCTGTATGTCTTCCTTGGAAAAATATCTATTCAGTTTCTCTGCCCATTTTTAACTGGATTGTTTGTTTGTTTTTGGTACTGAGTTGTATGAGTTCTCTATACATTTTGGATATTAACCACTTATTAGGTATATGACTTGTAAATATGCCTCCCATTCTGTAGATTGGCTTTTTGTATTGTTGCCTGTTTCTTTTCTGGCCTGGCACCTATTATTAATGAAGGCTTCATAGTATTCATTTATTCACTCATTCATTCCTTTATTTATTCATTCATTATATACCAAAACTAGCTGAGAAACTTATTTCAAATATATGTCAACCAAACACAACAAAATTCCTGTGAAATCACTAATTCTATTTTTATACAGTGTTTGCCCATCTGTGAAACAAAGGCAGATTGTTCATTGTCCAAAAATAAATGCTAAATACGAGTTCAACTTTGAGAGCAGCAATTCAGGGGAAGACTGTGTCAAAAACATGGCTCATTTTAAATGGCTTTATATTGTCACTGTGCTTCTTTACTACGAACAGATTTTCCTTATCAGCTTCCTTTCATCTGAACAATAGATGGCTCTTCTAGCTGCAAGAACTAAATGAGGTGACTTACCCTGAAGAACACCACTCTATTATGTTGCAAGCAGGGACCCTCAGCTAATCATATCCAAACTAAGTGAAATGATTACTCAATGAAACAGTTGCTCACTTGAAACTGTGAAGACATTAGGTCTCTCTTACAATCTCCAGCTACAAACCAAAGAATTAAGATTATGACACAATTATCTCTTTTTCTCTTAATAAGGTGCAAGCATGCTAGTTAAAGTCCCTGATGGCACTGAATTATAAATATAGCCTAACTAGACTTCCATTTCCCATTTGCTTAAAATAAAATCATTGTAGGAAAACTATCTTTTGGTACAATGTGTGAATTATTCTTACTGTAAAAATGCTGGTGCTCTCTTCCTTCACTACAAGGACAATCATTCTCAAGTATAATGTGTTGGAAGATCTGAATTGTGTTTGCTGAAGTTGATAGCGTATGACCATAGAAAAGCCTTTGCTGGGTTCATGATATTAAGCACATTAACTTTATTTCTCGTTTTTGGTTCCCAATTACTATTTGATTATTCATTAATTCATTCAACAAATATTTTCACATGTCTGTTATATATATGTTAGGCAGGAATCTAAGTTTGGAATACAAGTACAGATCAATACAGTCTTGACCTCGTGGGGATTACAGACAAGTGAGGAAGGCGGATTGGGATAAGTGCTTTGAGAATATCTACATGGCTCTATGAGAGCACATAGGGGGAATCTCATTTAATAAGGGAGGTCAAAGAAGACATAATTGGGAAAGTGATTACTGAGTTGAGATCAGAAGGATGAGTGGGAATTTACCATACAAATGGAGGAAGGAAAAGAATCTCAAATAGAAAGAACATACAACAAACACTTGCTGCCAGAAACAAGAAGGGCAGGAATGAACCGAGATTAGCTCACAATAGCTAGAACACAGAAAACAAGGGGAAACATCAAGTGAGAAGAGGCTGAAGAAAGTAGAGGTCAGATTATGCAGGCTACATTTAAGATTTTTGTTTTGCTCTAAAAGTCTTAGGAAACTACAGAAGAGACATTTTAAAGCAGCTTTATTGAAGTATAACTACAAATATTTAAAGTGTACAATTTGATAAGATTCAATATATGTAGACATCTGTAAAACCCTCAGCAAAATCAAGATAGAAAACATATCTATCACCCTCAAAAGCTTCCTCATGCCCATTTATAACCCCTGCCCCTAAAATTCTTTCCTACTTCCCCAACTCAAAGCAACCACAGATCTGCTTTCTGTCATTATAGATTAGTTTACACTTTCTAGAAATTTATATAAATGAAATCATATAGTATGTGCTTTTATGTCTGATTTTTTTCCCGCTCAACAAATCTATTCTCAGAGTCATCTAGGTTGTTGCATGTGTCAACAGTTCATTTCTGATTTTTATTTCTGAGTAATATCACATTGTAAAGATACATTATAATTTGTTCATCCATTCACCTGTTGATGGATATTTGGATTGTTTCCAGTTTTGGGATATATAACTGTCATGAATATTTGTGTATAAGTCTTTGAACAGATATATATTTCCTTTTCTATTGGATTGGGATAAGGTTATGACATGGCAGATGTACGTTTACATTTTTTTTTAATTGTCAAACTGTTTTCCAAAGTGGTTGTACCATGTCACATTCCCACCAGCAGTGTATGAGAATTCCAGTACCTTCAGATCTAAGTCGACATTTGGTATGGTCAGTCAATTTAATTCTAGCCATTCTCATGTAATTTTAATTTGCACATCCATAATGACTAATGGTGTTGAACATCACTTCATGTCTGTATTTGTTGCTTGTATGTCTTCTTTGGTAGTTTTTATTCAAACCTTTGGTCATCTTTGAAAGTGAATTGTTTCTTATTGTTGGTTTTAAGAGCCCTTTATATATTCCAGATTTAAGCTCTTAATTAGATATATGATTGCACATATTTTCCCAGTCTACAGTTTTTTTTTCATTCTTTTAACAGTGTCTTTGTCCAATTAATTTTTTTTTATCATTCATACTTCTCATGTCCTATCTAAGAAATCTGTGCCGACCTGAAGGGTACAAAGATGTTCTCTAATCTGTAGAATTTTTGTAGCTCTAGGTTTTACATTTAGGTCTACAATAAATTTAGAGTTGACTTTTATATACAGTGTGAGGTATGAATCCAAGTTTATATTTTTATATATGAATATCCAATTGTTCTAGCACCATTTGCTGAAATGCCTATCCTTTCTTTCTCCAGTGAACTGAGTGCCTTTGTCAAAAATCAGTTGTCCTGGGCTTCCCTGGTGGTGCAGAGGGTTGACAGTCCACCCGCCGATGCAGGGGACACGGGTTCGTGTCCCGGTCCGGGAAGATCCCACATGCCGCGGAGCGGCTGGGCCCGTGAGCCATGGCCGCTGAGCCTGCGCGTCCGGAGCCTGTTGCTCCGCAACGGGAGAGGCCACAACAGTGAGAGGCCCGCGTACCGCAAAAAAAAAAAAAAAAAAAAAAGAAAAAGAAAGAAATCTGTTGTCCTTATACATCTGTTTTATTTCTGGACTCTCAGTTCCTTTCTATTGATCTAATTGTCTACCTTTACACAAACACCATCTTTATAACCAGCTTTCTTTCAGAGCTCTTTTGACTCTCGTAGATACTTTGAATTTCCATATGAATTTTAGAATTAGTTTGCTGATATCTACAAACACTTCTACTCAAATTTTGGTACGATTTTGTTGGATCTCTAGATCAGTTTGGAGACAATGAACAACTTAACAATGTTGAGTTTTCCAACTCAGGAGCAAGGTATCTCTTCATTTATTTAGATCATCTTCAATTTTCCTCAGCAATATTCTATAATTTTGAACGTATAGCTCTTTCACATCTTTCATCAGATTTATCTGTGAATACTTCATATTCTATGTTATTGTAAATAGAATTGCTTTATTGATTTCAATTTTCAACTGTTCATTCTTAGTATGTAGAAATACAATTGAGTTTTGTATATTGACTTTTATGCTGCAAACTTGCTAAACTCACCAATTTGTCTGGTAGTTTTTTTGTTATTGTCAATTCCACGAGATCATAACATGTCATCTGCAAATAAAAAGTCATACTTCTTCTTTCGTTCCTTTTTCTTGACTGAAGATGCTAGCAGAACATCCAGTACACTAGTGCATAAAAGTAGTAAGAATGGATATTCCTCCTGTCTTGTTCCTGATCTTAAGGGGAGAGTATTCAGTCTTTCACTATTAAGTACGTTATTAGCTGTAGATTTTTCATAGATTTTTTATTCAGTTGAGGAAGGGCCCCCTTTTATTTTGTTGAGATTTTTTTTTTTAATCAGAAATAGATACTGGATTTTCTCAGATTTTTTTTCTACATCTATGGAGGGGATTATTTTTCTTAGCTTATTAATATGAGATTTTTGAATATTAAACAACCCAATGTTCTTGGGATAAACCTCACTTGGTCATGATATATTTTAATTCTAATATAGTACTGGATTCTATTTGCTGAAGTTTTGTTTAGAATTTTGCATCTATGTTTATGAGGGCTATTAGTCTATAGTATCTTTTTCTTATATTTGTCTGTTTTTGGTATCAGGGTAATACTAGCTTCATAGAATGAGGTGGAAGATATTGCCTCCTCCCATATTTTGGAACAGTTTGCACAGAACTGGTATTATTTCTTCCTTCAATATTTGGTAGAGTTAATCAGAATGAAGCCATCTGGGCCAGAAGTGCATGTATGTGCGTATATCTTTTATATACCTTCCTATGTATGTGTGTGTGTGTGTGTGTGTGTATATATATATATATATATATACACACACACACACACATACACAGAGAGGGAGAGAGATTTCAGAAGGAATAGGGATGTGATATTATATTCATATTTCAAGAAAATCATTCTGGCTGCAACGTGGAAGATTGGAAAGGGGCACTAATGACAGTGGGTCAAACATTTAGGAGGCACTTCCAGTAGTGCAGACAACAGATAGTGAAGACTTAGACTAGAGTATCACCAGTAGAAACAAAGGAAAGTGGTTAGATTCAAGGAACATTTTAGAAGTAAAAGTGAGAGGCACTGGTGCAGAATCAAATATAGAGGGAAATGAGGAATGACTTCTGGATTTCGGGCTTATATAACTGGATAATTTGTAATGCCATTCACTGATATATGCTATACTTAAACAGGAGCAAAATAGAGTGTGTGCATATGTATGGGTTGGAAAGGCATCACTGTTATTTTTTGTTTGTTTGCTTGTACATTTGTTTAAGGTATCTTTTGTAACTCTAAGTTGGATACATGTATCTAGACCTCGGAGTAAATTTCTGGGATAGAAATAAAAATTTATACATTGCTTATAATGGGTTTTACTAAAACTTTGGGTATGGATGATATCATCTAACATCTTAGAGAAGAGCATAAGAGGAGAAAAATTCTGAGGATCAGGCTTTGAAGAACTCCAATATTTAATAATTTTCTTTTTTTCTACTTTTTACCCTCAGAACCCTTATTTTTCTTAGTAGCCACTCTGTTGACTATGCTTGACTCTTATATGATGTCCCCTTTTCAAATAGTGTAGAAAACATCTAGGTTGGGCCTTACTTGATGCAAGGGAGGCAGCAAAGTGGTGTGAAAGAATAAACATTACAGCCAGAAAAAATAAAATGTAAGGACATGATAATTGCAATATCTACAGAGCTACAGTTAGTCACCTTCTTGATTTCAGACTATTAGGAATTCTGATCTGTTTGCTTGCTTTTCCCATAGAGATATATTTGCTGTAAGAGGCTGTAAAATTTATATTTTTCTTGTGATATTAAAAGATGTGAATGGAATAAAAACTCAAGAAGAAAAGTTCAATAGTGTTAGTCATCAGGGAAATGAAAATTAAAACCACTGTACACCCATTAAAATGACTCAACTTTAAAAAGATTGGTAATTCCAAGTGTTGATGAAGATGTGGAGGAACCGAAGCTCTCATACACTGCTGGTAGGAATGTAAAATGGTCCAACCATATTGGAAAGTAGTTTGGTATTTCTTAAAAAGTTAGAAATAAACGTAAGAGTCAGCCATTCTATTTCTAGGTACTAAAGAACAATATTCACACAGATTTGTACACAAATGTTTGTAGAAACTTTTTTCATAATACCCCCAGAGTGGAAACACCCACATGTACATCAATAAGTAAATGGACAAACAAAATAAGATACATCCATACAACTTCAAAAGCATCAATCCAATTGAAAGAAGACACAAAAGTGCTCACATTGTACAATTCTACATACATAAAATTCTGAAAAATAAAAATTAACATATTGTGCTGGCTAGACCCTAGAGGTAGAGGGAGGGAAGGGCTGAAATGCAGCATGAAGAAACTTTCAGGGGTGATAGAAACTATCTGTATCTTTATTATGGCAGTGGTTTCACAGGTGTCTATATCTGTCAAACCCATCAAATTGTAAATTTTAAATTCGTTCACTTTATTATATGTAAAGCATACCTCAATAACATTTATTAAAATATTTTAGATGATTTAAGATTCAAGATCAAAGAATTACATTAATTTTCTAGGTGAATTATCAAATTAAACACCAATGGTGTAGGTTTTAACCAAAGCAGCTCCTAGCTTAATTTCTTCCTGTACGGGTATTACATAAGCTGGTGATGACCTACTTTGTTAGAAGACAGAATTCTACACTGGATTCAGTTTTCCAGAGGTAGAAAAATTTACTTTATAAGTTTGCTAAGACCTCTCAAACAGTTACTTTGTACATGCTTACATGAGTTTTACCTAAGTTTTAAAAATATTTTGTATCACTAGGAAAATATATATCTAAAAATGAAAAGTTTCTGGTGATTAAAGCTCAATGTTTTATAGTTGAAAATTGAAAAATACTGATGAAGCAACGAGTATGTGATTGAAGAATGAAAATTCCCTGGAATTTCAGGAATCTGAGACTTTTGTTTGAATGTTGATAACAGCCTCCATTTCTGACATCTGAGAGTAGACCAGTAGAAGAAAAGCTAGGTGCAGGATCTACCCATTTCTCACAAAACAGTATCAGACCCAAGTGATAGTGCACAAAATTACCTCATCAGTGGGTAATACTAACTTGAATAATATTTTATTTATGCCCCATACAACCCTGTCATTCTAAAATCTAATTTAGGGAGAGGAGATCAAGATGGCAGAGTAGAGGGACATGGAGCTCACAACTACATCACAAATTCATCTACACGTGGAACAGTTCTCACAGAATATCTACCGAAAGCTTGCAGAAGATCTCATACAAACAAAGCTGCAAGAAAGGTCACCACATACCCAGGTTCATCCTGGGAACCTCCTTCACCAGCTGAGAGATCCACTGCGACAGACAGGGATCTTCAGAGGCTGGTGAGGAGAGTGTGGAAACTGGTCTGTGGCCCTGCAGGGTAAAGAGAGACCAGCACAGACAGTCCTGGCCACGTACTTGCACATCCCAGCCCAAGACATGTGTCTACTTATGTGAGCAGCACCTGGGTGCTAAAACTTGGGTTTCAGGGGACAGACCCAGGGAGAGGACTTGGTTTGGCTGTGCAGAGACAGCTGTAAGGACCTGGAGTGTGGCCTGGGCCACAGCTGGGGGTGCATACAGGATGGAGTGTGGTCCACCATAAGAGCCCCATTGTCAACACACAAAAGGAGGGGCATGGATATGCCATAGCAGCCTCATTCTCATATGCTCACAGCAGGGTGTGGCTCCAGCTTCCACTGGTTCTATGAACTTTGTGAACACACACACTTGGAGGCAGGGCTGAAATCTGAGCTCACTACCAGCAATCCCACTGTAGGCACAGGGAAGCGGCTCAGACAGGTTCTCACTCTTGTGGATTTTTGGACCAGGACCACATACATGTGCATGAGGGTCGACAGCCAATTATCTGCAGGCTCGGGGAGGTGGCTCCAGTGGGTTTACATGCTGGTGGCTTTGTTAGCTCACATGCATGCCTAAGGGCCCTCTGAGCCAATTACCAGAGCTCCCAAGCAGAGGCAGCCACTGAGGGCAGTGCCAGCAATAGTGATCTTTGTGAGCGCACCCACCAGGTGGAAGGCAGCATCACAGAATCACACGTTTTGGTGGATAGTTCCTGAGGAAGAAACGCAGCATCTCCTTTCCCAGCAGGAGTGCTCCAGTCCTACCTACCTCATGCTACTGGGTAGAACTGGATCTATGGGCTTCTACTCCAACAACTAGAGGGCAGACACTGCCCCCAATTGGTCTGTGACAACCACAGAGCAAAGATGAGGCCCTGCCCAACATTGGAAGCCTTAGCCACAGTAATCAGACAAGAAAAAGAAATAAAACGTATCTAAATTGGAAGGGAAGAGGTAAAATTGTCATTATATGCAGATGACATGATACTCTATATAGAACACCCTAAAGACTCCACACAAAACCTATTAGAACTGATAAATGAATTCAGCAAGGTAGCAGGATTTCAAGATTAATATTCAGAAATCTGTTGCCCTTCTTTACACTAACAATGAAATATCAGAAAGAGAAAGTTAAAAAAATCCTGTTTAAAATCACATCAAAAAATAAAATACCTAGGAATATACCTAACCAAGGAGTTGAAAGATTTATATGCTGAGAACTGTAGAACATTGATAAAGCAAATCAAAGATGATTCAAGGAAAACAGAAAGATATCCCATGCTCTTGGATAAGAAATAATATAGTTAAGATGGCCATACTATCCAAAGCAATCTATAGATTTAATGCAATCCCTATCAAATTGCCCATGACATTTTCACAAAACTAGAACAAATAATCCCACAATCTATATGGAACCATAAAAGACCCAGAATTGCCAAAGCAATCCTGAGGAAAAGGAACAAACCTGGCGGCATAATCCTTCCAGACTTCAGACAATACTACAAAGCTATAGTAATCAAAACTGTGGTATTGGCACAAAAACAGACATACAGAGCAATGGAACAGAATAGAGAGCCCTGAAATAAACCCACACACTACAGTCGATTAATCTTGACAAAGGGGGCAAGAATATACAATGGAGAAAAGACGTTCTCTTTAGCAAGTAGTATTGGGAAAGCTGGACAGCCACATGTAAATCAATGAAGTTAGAACATTCCCTCATACCATACACAAAAATAAACTCAAAATGGCTTAAAGACTTAAATATAAGACATAACACTATAAAACTCCTAGAAGAGAACATAGGCAAAACATTCTCTGACATAAATCACAGCCATGTTTTCATAGGTCAGTCTCCCAAGGCAATAGAAAAAAAGCAAAAATAAACAGATGAGACCTAAACAAATTTATAAAATTTTGTACAGCAAAGGAAACCATAAACAAAATGAAAAAACCTACAAAGTGGGAAAAATATTTGCAAACAATGTAACCATCAAGGGCTTCATTTCCAAAATATACAAACAGCTCATAGAGCTCAATAACAAAAAAAACTAACAACCCAATCAAAAAATGGGCACAAGACCTAAATAGACATTTCTCCAAAGAAGACATATAGATGGCCATCAGGCACATTAAAAGATGCTCAATATCACTAATTATTAGAGAATTGCAAATCAAAACTACAATGAGATGTCACCTCACACCAGTCAGATTGGCCATCATCAAAAAGTCTACAAATAATAAATGCTGGAGAGGATGTGGAGAAAAGGGAACCCTCCTACAGTGTTGGTGGGAATTTGAATTGGTGCAGCCACTACAGAAAACAGTATGGAGTTTCCTTAAAAAACTAGAAATAGAGTTACTATATGATACTGCACTCTCACTCCTGAGCATATACCCAGAGAAAACCATAATTCAAAAAGATGCATGCAACCCAACATTCATTGCAGCAGTATTTACAACAGCCAAGATATGGAAGCAACCTAAGTGTCCATCAAGAGATGAATGGATAAAGAAGATGTGGTATATATATCTATATCTATCTATCTATATCTATCTATCTATATATATATAATGGAAAATTACTCAGCCATAAAAAAGAATGAAATAATGTCATTCGCAGCAACATGGATGGACCTAGAGATTATCATACTAAGTGAAGTAAGTCAGAGAAAGATACATATTATTTGATATCACTTATATGTGGAATCTAAAAAATAGTACAAATGAACTTATTTACAAAACAGAAACAGACATAGAGAACAAACTTATGGTTACCAAAGGGGAAGGGGGGAAGGATAAACTGGGAGTGTGGGATTAACAGATGCATATAACCATATATAAAATAGATAAACAACAAGGATTTACCATATGCCACAGGGAACTACTTTCAATATCTTGTAATAAACTGTGATGAAAATAATCAAAAAAGTATAAATATATGTGCGTGTATATATATACACGCACATATATACATGTAACTGCATCACTTTGCTTTACACCTGAAACTAATATAATACTGTAAATCAACTATACTTCAATTTATGTATATATATGTGTGTATATATATATATATATATACACACACACAAACACACACACACACACACACACACACACACACACACACACACACACATATATATATATATATATAATTTAGTGCAGCCTCCTGGGGCATTTTACAGGGTGTGATGAGGTGTCCCTTCAGCCCAAGCCTCAGTTAGACACTAGCGTACATTTTGACAGACTCGTGGCCCCATAATGCCTAGGTACACTTTGTATTTACCCCACATGGGAGGACTTAAAAGTCCCAACTTCCAGAAATTGGAATATCATCACTGCTATTGCTTTCTATGGCAGCCACTAAAAGACAGGGGAGCTGCTGACGGTTGACGAGTAAGGCTCAGCAACTGTACTACTTGTGTTTGAATCCAGGATCAACCAGCTACTACTGGTCAAGTGTTCTTGGACAAATGTCTTAAAGTGTCTATACCTCAGCTTTCTCATCTGTAAAATGAGGGTTAGAAAAGTGTTTATTTTAAAATCTTCAGAGATCCAAATGATTTAATACCTAAAATGTCCTAAAATACTACCCATTATACAGTAAGTATGACTCAGTTCTATTATTATTGTTATTATTTCTATAATTATTATTACCAGGATCACTGTTACCATTATTCATAATTGTACAGAAAATTCCTATTAAGTCTTTAAGAATCAATTTGAGTGTCATCCTTTTGAAGCCTTTATTGATGCTTATGACTCAGATATCGATGAATAATAGTACATGAGACAAAAAGAAAATGTACTCTACTCTCAGAAAGCCATTTTTCCAATGTGGAAACAGACCATTAGAGAGATTCAAGACTTGTCCAGGATCACTTAGGTGAAAAGGGGTCAAGCCAGGGTACAGAGGCAACTTCAAAATTCTAAAGCCTGCATTATTTGTACTACACATTGGTGTCTCCCAGTTTATTGTATTTATTTACACTTCTTGTTTACATAAGTCTCTTTTCCACTGATATGTGCTTAGTTCAGTGCTAGGCACAAAGTTGATGCCCAAGAATTATTAGTTTAGCCAATCACTCAAATAAATGAATGAGTTAATAAATATAGTACAGATGACCCAATTTCATTCCTTTTTATGGCTGAGTAATATTCCATTGTATATATGTACCACATCTTCTTTATTCATTCATCCATCAATGGGCATTTAGGTTGCTTCCATGTCCTGACTATTGTAAATAGTGCTGCAATAACCATTGGGGTGCATGTGTCTTTTTGAATTATGTTTTTCTCAGGGTATATGCCCAGTAGTGGGATTGCTGGGTCATATGGTAGTTCAATTTTAATTTTTTAAGGAACCTCCATACTTTTCTCCCTAGTGGCTGTATCAATTTACATTCCCACCAACACTGCAAGAGGGCTCCCTTTTCTCCACACCCTCTCCAGCATTTATGGTTTGTAGAGTTTCTGATGATGGCCATTCTGACCGGTGTGAGGTGATGCCTAGAGTCTGTCATACAGAGTGAAGTAAGTCAGAAAGAGAAAAACAAATATCGTATATTAACGCATATATGTGGAGTCTAAATAGAAAAATGGTACAAATGAACCTATTTGCAGGGCAGGAATAGAGACGCAGACGTAGAGAACAAACGTGTGGACACAGGGTTGGGGGTGGGAAGGGGAGTGTGAGATGAATTGGGAGATTGGGATTGACATATATACACAACCATGTGTAAAACAGATAGCCAGTGGGAACCTGCTGTATAGCTCAGGGAGCACAGCTCAGTGCTCTGTGGTGACCTAGATGGGTGGGATGGGGGGCCAGTGGGAGGGAGGTCCAGGAGGGAGGGGATATCTGTATACATATGGCTTATTCACTTAGTTGTACAGCAGAAACTAATACAACATTGTAAAGCAACTATACCCCAATAAAAAATAAGTAAATAAATAAATATAGTACAAATGACTTTTCAATAAAATTTTTCTCAACAAGAAGTGTTTGTTGTTGTTGATAAGATATGTGTAAAGTAAGCTGAAATGCATAAAAAAGACATATTAATTTCCCTTATATAAAATGTTTCTATATTTAAAATCTATTCTCCAGTAAAATCAATGAGATCTTTGGAGGGAAAAGGTAATCACAGTGATAATAAAGGTTTTAAAGAGTCAAAGTAACTATCAAATGAGATTAGGATGATCATCAGGGGTCAACACTCAAATGATAATTGCAAATAAGTCTGTAATGTTTCTGATCATCAGGGTATTATTATTAATCTGCAAATGCTTCAAACAGCCCTGGAATTCATTCTTAATAGAAACTACCTAAAATATTTTTGGTACTGAGTATTTTATTTTATTCTCAAAAATTATGAAGAAATGAAATTCATATCCATCAACACTGTCACAACTCTTAAATATGCTTAAAATCAAGAAGTTCTATACTGACTGATAGCTCTGAGGAATCTTTAAGAGATCAATTTGTCTGTCCACTGCCTTTAGTTAGAACAATCTAAAAATAATTTTACAACAAATTGTTTTTATTTATTTATATTCTTATTTAGCTATCAATCCATCCATCTATTCAATATTCATTATGTTCTATTATATTTTAGATACCGGGATAGAAACGAGAGATACAAAGATGTACAAAATACATTCTCCCCGTCTAAGAACTCACACACCAAAGACAAACAGTCACACAAATAAGCAATTTATATGACAAAGTGAGAAGAGGGTTGACAGTGAATGTTTGCAGGCTATGGGAAACCCAGGGATTGGCAACAAATTTGGCCTGGGGAATACAAAGAAGACTTTTAGTAAGATGTTATTCGATCATGATCTTGAAAAGAAGGAATTTGTCATGTGCGTAAGCTGTGATGGGCTCCATGTAGAGGGAACAGCAGTGCCATAAAAGTCGAGTATCCTCAAGGAATAGTGAGAAGTTTCACGTGGTTGGATCACAAGGTGCTTGGTGGGAAGTAATGGGACAAGAGGTTGGTTGGGTAGATTTTAACTAGAGTAAAGAGATTTGATTTCATCTCTTTTTTCAATTTATATGTGAAGAACCCTCAACAACAAAAACAAACAACAACAAAGCCAGAGATCCTCAATGAGCTACTAAATGTATTGAATTGAGAGAAAATGAATTGAACACCTTCTCTGTATATCAGACCATATGTAATTTCTACACATAGAAATAGGTCAGATTAGGCACACCTTTTAACTCTTGCACAATGCATTTGAGGTGCAGCTGGGCTGGAAAGTATAGGCCTTGTGACACCTTCTTGAATGTTCTTTCTTACATACCCTGCTATGGCAAATTTCAACATAAAACAAATTCTGAAGATTTAACTGAAACATGCTTTATGCAAACTCCTCCTGTATGAATACAGCTTTTCAGGCAGAGTTCTTCCATTCTGACTGTACTAATTACAGAATTTACAGTACTGTGTCCTCAAAAGAAATAGGCAGCACTTTTCTTTTAAAATACTAAATATATTTAAATCTATTGTAAAGTCCAAATACTAAGCTAAAATGAGGCAGGCAGGAGCAAAGTCAAGTTTCCACCTGAGCTAATGTTTGTACATTCTTCTTCTCAATTATAAGAAAGCACATGGAGCTTCTCAAAAAGCTTTCTCTCACAGCCAGATACAAATGGAAAATAAATTGAGAAGAAAGACAAATCAATAAGTCTGAAGGGAAAAAACTGCAAAGCCCACCTGCAATTTCAGGAAAGGGAGCTACTAAGCATGACATTTCTTTAAACCACGAAAGTTTCTCCTTTCCAGGTCCTGAAGTTCAAAGAAAAATAAACCCAAAAAACAGACAAATCACCTCTACAAAACACTGTGCTCATCTTTTGAGAAATCACCTCCAGAAAGATTACTTATTTCAAACCCTAAAAACTAGGAATAAAGAAAACAACTCTGAAAATTCAAATAGAAATATCCAAAGTTTGCATATTAGAGTTCGTTACTCTAGAATCTACGATAAAGCGGCACTCTCGGCCCCTTACTCAAGAACAGTGTGTTCTTACTCAACACACAGTTCCAGATGTAAGGTCTGGATTAGAATTTCAAGTCCATATTAGATTAAAAAATAAAAATAAAAAAGGGAGGGATCCTTTGCAAGCAATTAGAAAACATGGGAAGGTGAATTAATAAGTAAAAAGTAGCTTTGTGAATTAAAAATTATCAGAGATTGTGGATCAGCCATCATAGGTTAAATGTTTGTGAACACTTGAGTAATTTCTGAGTACATTATTATATAAAATGGTTAAACTATATCCGTTACACTTTAAGAAAATAGGAAATGATGCAGCAAATTTAATAAAGATTCCTATTCAGAAATGAATTGAGCTGTAAGTGTTTGTGTGTTTGAAATATTTAACCTTTACCTATCTACAAAACTTAGCTATCCAGAATGACGTGCTTCTCAAAAATTCCAGGTGGGTTGTGGAGGCATAGTTCAGGTCTATCAACAGGAATTGACTGAATACTACGTGCCAAAAGTGGGGTACATAAAGAAAAATGAGATTCTGTTTCTTCTCTGGGATGGCTTAGATTGTGGGTGAGGTAGACAGGGGAATAGATAATTTTGTGTTTGGTGAGTTAATCATTGTAAGAAGGGTCACCGGGAACTCAGAAGAGGACTGCTCAGCTAACTCCATGGATGAAGGTGAACCTACAAAAAGATGATGATGTAATCTAAGAAAAGGAATCAAGTTTATCACATATTTCTTTGAGGATACAAAATAGTTTTATCTTTTGGAAGTGAGTTATAGGAAACGCAACTCAAATGTGCTTAAACAAAAAGAACATTTGTTGGAACAGCATTGAGGTCAACTTAATTCAAAGGGTTCAGGACCGTGTGTGTGTGTGTGCCAATCTCTTGGCCTGGCCTTCCTCTGGACATGTGGTATCCTCAGGCAGGTAGCAAGATGGCTATAGCAGTTCTGGACTTCACCTCTATGGACTGCAATGTGCAGAAGAAAGGACATTGGAATCCAGAAGGTTTCTCAGAATATCAAGAATAACATTTCCCAGAAATCTCATGAAAATCCCTTCTTGCATTTTATAGGCTTCAAATGGATCACACGGCCAATCCAGAACCAAACACTGGCAAGGGATTAACTTTAGCCAAGTTCCACTGGGATGGGATTAACCTTAGACAAGTCAGGCCAACCCTCAGAGCTTGAGAAAGTCATGCCTCTCCTGAGGCACATGGGTTTTGTGGTAGAGAAATAAATGCTCAAACAACAGATTCTGTGAGGAAGAAGGGAGGGGGCAAATGGATGCTAGGTAGGCAACCAAAAGCCTTTCTGAAAGCTATAATGGAAAATGTAATTTCCTTTCTTGTTAGAAAACCATTCTAATGACCAGAAATATTAGCATAATTTTAAAATTGTATAATAATTCATCATATTCATACAAGCTGTGCATATAATTGGTTTGAAGTTACCGTAAAAATGCATTTACCATGACAGAACTAAATTTCAGCTATTATACCAAAGGAAACAATCTCGTAGTTTTGAGGCAGAAGAAAATGCATAGGCGTTGTTGTCAGGCAAAGATGGATTTGAATTCCAGCTCTGTAATACACTAGATATACGACTTCGGGAAATTCATGTAGACATTTCAACCTCTTCACAATAAAGTGCGAATAATATTAGCTGCCAAATACAATTGCTATAAAAATAAAATGAAATAATATGAAAATACTCTTCCTTGCCCTAAGGTGTTTAATAAATATTAGTCCCACTGGCTGCCTTTCTCCCCCATCCCTAGTGCATGCAGGTATCAGTATAGTTCAAATAATTGAAATCTAAAAATATCTTATGGCACATGCTTACTATATGCAACAATTTAGGTACTGGGTACCCTGAAGGGTTAAAATGCAGTCCTTGCCATCAAAAGGTTAATTAAAAAGAGAACACAAATGCCTCAATAACTGACTCTATTACTAAGCAGAGTGGAAGGAGTTCTGTAACAAAGTAGAAATAGAAAATAGCCAGACTCCACTTATTTGTACTTCTAGATCAGCCCTAGTCATTTTCACCTCTGTGTGGCCAAGTGCCATGTCTCCTCTGTGAGCACACATGTAGGCTGCCATTCCCCTGTTCCTACAGTGTTGATGATTTGTCTGCAACCAGCTTCCTGTGGTTTCTCAAGTAGAATCAAAGATAACTGACAGGGCAACATCTGCTTTCAGGCTGCGCAGCTACAGGACTCTTCCGTTTGGATCCTGGGACAGGAAATCATGTATGAGAAAACCTACTCTCTTGTTTAGAGACTAAGTACTTTCGTAAGCCCATCAACTAGATTACCCACCAACTTCTACTGTGACCTCCACCAAGCCAACTGGCATTCACTGAGCCCTTCTGAATGACAGGCATCATCAAACCTGAGATGAGGAAGATTTGGCCTCTACTCTCGGGCAGTTAGTAGTCACATGTTCAAAAAAGCATGTATACTGATAACTATAATGTAAAGTTAAGAACAGTGAGGTGATAATTAACATTTTCATTTGCATAACATTATAAAATTTTCTACACTGTATCTCCTTTCTCTTGAGAGATGGGCATGCGTTTATAGATTTGTTTATTGAATAAACTTTTATTGAGTCCCTACTATGTGTTATCAATGAGTATGCCATATATTCATTTTTTAATTTATTTGTGTATACCCTTCCTAAAGTGATCTAAAGAATAAATAAATATTAGTCCCATGTTCGTAAGCCATGAAGTCGATATCATTCTTAGTTTACAGCTAAGAAGCAAAGGCTTACAGAGACTTTATGTCATCTTTGTATACTGGGTTTCTGAGTCCTCCATTAATTCAATGTTCTCTTCCCTTAATATTTGACCTCTAAGAAGGCTACTAGAGTTCAAACAAAGATTTTATCCTTTCAGGAAAGCTAGGAAGAATTTATAGTGGCATTTCTGATAGCTTGAAAAAGAGATGGTAGAGGAGTACGTGAAATGACCCTTCAAGCTTCATAACCCACTACTCCCTTTCCTGTACACTACTCTCCACCAACTAGAATTTTATTGTCCTTTGAGCAAACCCTGTTCTTCCCTGGCCCCAGGTTTTTGCACACGCATGTTGTCCCATCCATCTAGAAAGTCTTCTTCATCTCAAAAACAAAACAAACACAAAAGCAAAAAACATTTTCTACACAGTTATAATGAAAATGCAGCTTCCATACTTCTTCACCAGACCTGATTATAACTGACATTCAGAAACCTCAAAGAATATGGAATATACATATTTATATAATTCCTACTTTTTTTTTTTTTTTTTTTTTTTTTTGCGGTACGCGGTTCTCTCACTGTTGTGGCCTCTCCCGTTGCAGAGCACAGCCTCCGGACACGCAGGCTCAGCAGCCATGGCTCATGGGCCCAGCCGCTCCACGGCATGTGGGATCTTCCCGGACCGGGGCACGAACCCGTGTCCCCTGCATCGGCAGGTGGACTCTCAACCACTGCGCCACCAGGGAAGCCCTAATTCCTACTTTTTTAAAAAAGAAAGAAATTAAGGCTTCAGGGTGAGCTCCTCCCAGGTAGGACGTTATTCTCAGTCTCTTTGCATTCCTTCTGCTACACGTTACCAGAACTCCATAGGTGTGTCTCAACATTCAATCAATGTAAGCTAGAAGTTTTCAAAAGGCAGGGATTGTTGTCTGTTCTGCTCACTGCTATATCTAAAATATCTAGAAGAGTGTCTAACAATAATAAGTGCTTATGAAGTATTTGTTGCATAAATTACTAAATGAAGATTTATTTAATTAAACTAATTTTCTCGAATAATACACAGCCAGGAAGAGGAAAACTTGAGGTTTGAAGTCAGGTGTTCTGACTCTAGACTCCACTACATCCTATTGTAAGACTTGAGATCAGGTCTGGCATAGGCAAGTATACAAATTTTCCTGTTGCTGAGTCTACAGAGAAAAATCTTTGTTCAAAACTTTACTCGAATCTTTACTAAAAAACTAAATATCATATATAAATTATATCTCAATAAAGATTGTTTTAAAGTTATTAAAAAAAAAAACTATATACCAAATGATACTCTTATGTTCAGCACAGAATTGACTCTCTGGCCAGAGATGACAGACCTCTTAAGCTGGCTATCGTAATCATCATTGTTTAACAATGCTATCCCACCAATCAGGGTGCTTCCTAAGAACATGGAGTACTTTTAAATAACTTTATAAAGATGCAAAGTTGAACGGCAAGCCAGAGAAAGTCAAAGATTTCAAAACACACTTGGACAGGATCCTAGGATGATATGTGTAATTTATTGCCTAATCAACTGGTTGAGTGTAAAATTGTTGTTAAAAAGATCCCTAAGGTAATCCAATTTGCTTTTAGTACCTAATTAACACTTCCCAGTGGTTTCTGGGTTGGATAATTGATAAATACAATGCTTATAAAATTTATACCAGGCATTGTAGTATCCAATTAAGCCAAGAATTTCCCTGTTATTGGGAATGAATTTAACTGATGACAAAGATAGTACTGGAAAAAAAGAATGGAGTAGATAATTAGAAAAACTAAGACAATTAGGTAGCTCAATTATCTGCACTTTTAGAGGAACTGACGGCAAATCCATGTTCAGCTTTTACATCACAACCACATTCTGGAGGGAAAGTTGGAAGTCAGAAAGGATGAATTAAAGGCACTCTGCGGAGGGGAAGAGACTAACACTAATTAACCACCTGGTTCAGGTACTGCTCCAATCAGTGTTATGTATAATACTTTATCTCAATTAATCTTTGAAAGAACTGAGGTATAAATATTATCACCTCCATTTTTTTATTGGAAGAAACTGAGGTTTGCAAAGCTTTTGTAACTTGCCTAAGATTTCAACCAGTTAAAAGCTGACAGTGCTTGTTATTATCATAAAAACCATAGGCAATATTTATGAGAATTTATGGAGTACAAGGGCCACGTCTGGAACAGCTACTTCATTTTTAAAAGAAGGAAAAAACCCTGCCCAAGCAATTATATCCTGGAGAAATTCTCATACACATCAAAAATAACTTAGAACAGTGGTTCTCACCCTTCTTTCTCTGTGCTGTGACATACATGGAAGAAGGGACAGCATTCACGGGGAGCCACAATTTCATGGTCACCCCCAGATTACTAGGTGCAGCACAGCAAAAAACCAGCTGTGGTTACATGCAATTCTCTCAGCACTAGAGCTTAAGAAGGCACACATAAAGGTAAAAGGATGTTGATATCGATATTCTTTAATAGACTCATTTGTTTTTTAAGTAAATAAAATAAATACTTCAACATTAGTAAATTACAATCGATCACAATGCACAAATGTATAGCAACACTGTGTTTGAGAACACTTACTTAGAAGAGGTTAGGATGCCAGGAAGGAAAAAAACAAAACAAAACAAAACATGGTTTTCTAAAGAACAAAATTAGATCAATTGATTTTTTTTTTTTTTTTTTTTACTTTCTTTGATTTAAGCGGTAGGCTGAAGGCATGGGGGATGTAGAAGTTCTTATCTACTTTGTTTCCAGCAACTTTTGAACTATTTCACAGCTCATTCTTATACAGAAAGGTAGAAGGCGATATCTTGGTTGACGCACTGGCAGATGGGGTATGGCTGATACCAGGGTAATATTCAAATTTTCAAGTTTTCCATGCCCTAGTTCAACAGAAAGGCAATCTGATATATTGGAGAAAGCACGGATTTTAGAATCAGGTGGCTTGAGTTCAAGTTCTTTCCCTATTTCTTGCCTGGTTCTTTGCTCTTGGATAACTTAATCTCTTTCCTTTGCTTTCCTTTATTCATTCAAATACACTTATTGAATAGGTACTCCTTGCTAGACACTGTTCTGGGTGTTAGAAATACAGGGGTAAACCAGACAAAGTCTTTGCTTTTAGAGAGTGTACATTCTGATGGAAGAAACAAGACAAACTATAAAGCTGTAACATTTATATAAAATATCAGATAGCAATAAGCTCTGTGAAGAACAAAGCAAAAATAAAGCAGTGTAAGGAGAAAGAATGGCAGGCTGTGTATGGATTCTTTTAGATACGGTACTTAAATAAGGCCTTTCTGAGTCAAGGACATTTGAGCAGAGACCTGAAAAAATGAGGGAATTATCCATCACAAGTTATGAGCAAATGGGTCAGTGGTACTCATAAAGGTTCTTAGGCAAAAATGAACTTTGCTTGTTCAAGGAACAGCAAAGCCTGTGGGGTTAGAGCAAGAAAAGAGGGCAGAGAGTTTCTTCTGTGACGTAAAGCTATTGAAGCTCACTTCCTTTTTCAAATGGATCATCCTGATTTCTGGGGGGAGATCTGAGACAATAAGGGAAGGGACAGAAGCAGGGAGACCAGATAGGAAACAATTCCCACAGTTCAGATGGTTTGAATGATCAGGCAGGCACAGACAGGTTAGCAAGGGTAGCAAAGGTGAGTAAAAGTTGGATTTGGTGTTCTTTGAATCTAACGCCTAAAGAATTTACTGGTAGGTTGGATGTAGGTTCTGAGGGAAAACAAAGAGTCAAAGATTAATTCCTTGTTTTTTTGTGTGGGAAGATGCTGAGGGTGGGAGGAACGAAGAGTTTTATTTTCACCTAAGTTTGAAGTCACTATTAGACATCCAAGCAGAGATCTTGAATATGCACTAAAGTATATACATATGGAGGTCAGGGCAGAGGTAGGGATTGGATATAGGATTTTTAGAATCCTAAGCTCATGTAACTTTCTTAGTCACGGATCTGGCTTGATGGCATGAGGGAACATCACTAGAAGACAGAAGAGGTCCCAAGACTAAGCCCTGGTCAACAGCAATAATTAAAGACTGGAATAGCAGCAAGAGCCAATGAAAGAAAACTTTAGAGTGTCCAGAAATGTAGGCAGTAAGTCAGGGTTCATCATACTAGAGGCAGGTAAAGAAAAAGTTTTAAGAAGGAATAAGTGATCAACTATGTACTACATTGTTGACAGGTAGAGAAAGATAAGGCCTGAGAATTGGCCAGTGTATTTTGTAAGCTGGATATCATGAGTAACTGACCAAAGCTGCTTCAGTGAAATGACGGGGAGATAAGCCTTACTGAAGTGAGTTGAGGAACCTAGGGAATAGACTACTCCTTTGATGAGCTTTGTTAAATGAGGGTAACAAATGGGTGGAAGTCAATCAAATAAGGATAATGACCATATTTACCATCAAAAATTATTTTGAATATTAAATGAGTGAGTGGATAGAGAAGAATTTTATACATTCTAAAGCATTATTACAAATATTATATATTTTGTATAAATATTTATACAAATTTTTATATTTTGTGGCAGAAAGGATGGGTGGAGAAAGGCAATGAAATATCTTGGACAAATCCTTTAAAGCACTGAGTCTATCTGCTCATTTTGAATGTTTTTGAAGTAAGTGTTTGATTTACTTACATATATAATCATCTGGTAGAATAAAATAATCTGGAAATGTTTGAGTAAAGGATCCTATTAAACAGATAAAGAGCAATTATATATTGTAAACTTGGGAGAAACTCCTGACATTTAGAAAAGATTTCAAGTAATTATATACAAGATATATTTTATAGAGAACTTATTTTTAAAAGGTGCTGGGATCCTGGTTGTAAAAACCAAAAGTCTTCGATAACTCACAGGACATTTTGAGAAAATCATGATACTTGAACTAAATCTCTGATCTCTGCAACTTCTACAACATGTCTTTCAGTATCACACTCAAGGCCATACAGCAAGCTAGATTTAAACCAACATAAATTTAAAAAATATAGATCTGGAAAGAATGGAAGAGCCCCAGGCGTCAAAGTGAATAATCTATAAGACATAGCTAATCACAAATTCAGTCTGAGTCAGAAAAAACTTTGATCCTGAATAAATTGTGCACAACACCTGAATCAAAGATGGTACTCAATAAATGTCTGCTGAATATGGATTGCATGAATGGTTGAATGTTTGCTTGCCTATTAGAAAAAATAAATTTTCATATCTTGATAATCTTTATAACACCTCTGCCATGTTTCCTTCTCTTTCCATGTTGACAGGCTAATATTTACTGACCACTCGTGCCAATTTATGGCTCGTGCCAATTTATGGCTTAGGCCAATGGTTCTGGTCATTTCATCTCATAGCCATTTAGATCTTCAGTATATATCCCTTACCCAGGCTATCTAGGGTAGGTCAACAGATATCATTGTAAAAAATGTCTAAAAACAAAAAGGAAACCTGACCAATTTTCAGTATTTGCTAGGGTAAAAAGACAAGGTCACTTCAGCATGAGATTCAGGTGGATTAGTCGATATATCAGAGTGTAAGCTTATGTTCCCTTCAGAACTGTAATTTGGGATAAAATATTAATACTATTTTTTCAGTAGATACATAAACATTATTTTTAATGGAATTACTGGTTTACTCTATAGGTATATATTACTACCAAAAAGATTATTAAAATAATGAGGAAACATATGTGGTGGTCAGGGTATAAAAGGCTAAGACGGACTACTGAGTAAAGCTGGGGATATGCAGGACTCTACCAAAACTGATTTTTAAAATCTTAACTATCATAAGTTTTAAAAGTAGAATATGTATTTGTAACCAACTTGCAATAATTATAATTAAAGAATATCTTTCTATGCCTCTTTTTCCTAGTCCTTATGGAAGGCTTTGTTATAGCAACATAGGAGAATGAAGGAATGAATGGTTGTAAAGTCTCTTGCAGAAAATGTTATGCAAACGGTAGTAGCTATTAAAGGAAAGCATTTTCCTTCAAGAGCATGATACACCCAAGCTATTGACTGTATTTATACAATGACATGGTGAAAAGAGAAAGACTCTGTAGTCAAACAGACCTGGGCTTGCATCTGTTTCACCACTTCCTAGTTGTGTTCATTTGGGTAAGTTGCTTACCTTTTCTGGGTTTTTGAAAAATATAGATAGTTCCACACACATTTGAGAGTTGTTGTGAGAATTTAATGAAATATTGTGTGTAGAGCCTAGTACTTACAAAGCAGGTACCTAACAGTCATTAGTTTTCTTTCCTCATCTCAGACAAAACATTAACTTCCAGTCAAAAGACTTAAAAGCCTATGAGAAACCGTTATAATTGCCTAACTGGGTGGTAGAGGAATTAACCTACAGTACCTAGGAGAATTATAATTTCTGGTATGTGTATGTAGATTTTTTTACACAAATCCCCAGTCTTTAGGTGCCCTAAATGATAATAACTAACTAAGCTGCAGGAATGATGCTTGTTTATGTAACAGTGGGCAAGTCCCTTCTTCACTCCAGGCTTCCCCTCTTTTGTGCATAGGTGGAATGAACTAGATCAGTGCTACTCAACATGTGATCTGTGGTCCAATACTAGTCTGCAAGCTCTTTGTTCCCCATCCACTACAAAGTCAGTATTGAAAAAGAGTAAGCACTTAGAAATTTTTACAACTGTTTGGTATACTCTTAGTCTTTATGTTTTTGGAAAAATTTAAAATATATGGGATTGTACTTTGTGCATTTTTGGTTTTGTTTCTTCATTTCATTTTTCTAGTAATACATTTTCATTACATTTTAGAAATGTATCGGTCTGCAATAGATTTTATATGTACACACACATACACACACACACACATCTTTCACCACAGGTAATTTGAGGAACATTGAACTACATAATCTGTAAAATCCCTTTAGCCTTAATAATTTACAAGACTGTATTCTCTGTCCATGTTGCCTGAGGCTGACCAACTACAGAGGAAGAAGAGATGATTATTGCCTGATGGCCTCCAAAGAGGCACCTTCCTTCCGGCTAAGAGATGATGATAATGAGGGCGAGGATGAGGATTTTAATGATTAATAGTTCCTACTCCGGAGCTGTTTACCATGTGCTGGTCTCTTTACCAGCATAATTTCATTTAATCCCTTTTGTTTAATGTTATTACACCATTTCATAGAATGAGAAAACTAAAACTCAGAAGGAGACTCAGAGAGTAGCTTTAAAACCCAGGTCTAGGCTTCCGGGAAGATGGCAGAAGAGCAAGACACGGAGATCACCTTCCTCCCCACAGATACACCAGAAATACATCTACACATGGAGCAACTCCTACAGAACACCTACTGAACGCTGGCAGAAGACCTCAGACCTCCCAAAAGGCAAGAAACCCCCCCCCATGTACCTGGGTAGGGCAAAAGAAAAAAGAATAAACAGAGACAAAAGAATAGGGACGAGACCTGCACCACTGGGAGGGAGCTGTGAAGGAGGAACGCACACTAGAAGCCGCTTTGCGGGCGGAGACTACGGGTGGCGGAGGGGGAGAGTTTCGGTGCCGCGGAGGACAGCGCAGCCACAGGGGTGCGGAGTGCAAAGCAGAGAGATTCCCGCACAGAGAATCAGGGCCGACCGGCACTCACCAGCCCGAGAGGCTTGTCTGCTCACCCGCCGGGGCGGGCGGGGCTGGGAATTGAGGCTAGGGCTTCGGTCGGAGCACAGGGAGAGGACTGGGGTTGGCGACGTGAACACAGCCTGCAGGGGGTTAGTGCGACACGGCTAGCCGGGAGGGAGTCCGGGGAAAAGTCTGGACCTGCCAAAGAGGCAAGAGACTTTTTCTTACCTTTGTTTCCTGGTGCGCGAGGAGAGGGGATGAAGAGCGCTGCTTAAAGGAGCTCCAGAGACCGGCGCGAGCCGCGGCTAAAAGTGCGGACCACAGAGCCGGGCATGAGACGCTAAGACTGCTACTGCCGCCACCAAGAAGCCTGTGTGCGAGCACAGGTCACTATCCACACCCCCTTCCGGGGAGCCTGTGCAGCCCGCCATTGCCAGCGTCCCGGGATCCAGGGACAACTCCCCCGGGAAAACGCACGGCGCGCCTCAGGCTGGTGCAACGTCACGCCGGCCTCTGCCTCCGCAGGCCCGCCCCGCACTCCGTGCCCCTCCCTCCCCTCGGCCTGAGTGAGCTAGAGCCCCCGAATCAGCGGCTCCTTTAACCCCGTCCTGTCTGAGCGAAGAATAGACGCCCTCCGGCGACCTACACGCAGAGGCGGGGCCAAATCCAAAGCTGAGCCCCGGGAGCTGTGCGAACAAAGAAGAGAAAGGGAAATCTCTCCCAGCAGCCTCAGGAGCAGCGGATTAAAGCTCCACAATCAACTTGATGTACCCTGCATCTGTGGAATACATGAATAGACAACCAATCATCCCAAATTAAGGAGGTGGACTTTGAGAGCAAGATTTATTATTTTTTCCCCTTTTCCTCTTTTTGTGAGTATGTGTATGCTCCTGTGTGAGATTTTGTCTGTACAGCTTTGCTTCCACCATTTGTCCTAGGGTTCTATCCGTCCATTTTATTTTTTTTTAATATTTTTTTCTCTTAATAATTATTTTTTATTTTAACAACTTTATAATATTTTATCTTACTTTATTTTATTTTACTTTATCTCCTTTCTTTTTTTCCTTCCTTCCCTCCTTCCTTCCTCCCTCCGTGCTTTCTTTCTTTCTTTCGTTCTATCTCTCTACTTCTACTAATTCTTTCTTTCTACTTTTTCTCCCTTTTATTCTGAGCGGTGTGGATGAAAGGCTCTTGGTGCAGCAGCCAGGAGTCGGTGCTGTGCCTCTGAGGAGGGAGAGCCAACTTAAGAACACTGGTCCACAAGAGACCTCCCAGCTCCACATAATATCAAATGGCGAAAATCTCCAAGAGATCTCCATCTCAACACCAGCACCCAGCTTCACTCAACGACCAGCAAGCTACAGTGCTGGACATCCTATGCCAAACAACTACCAAGACAGGAACACAACCCCACCCATTAGCAGAGAGGCTGCCTAAAATCATAATAAGTCCACAGACACCCCAAAACACACCACCAGATGTGGACCTGCCCACCAGAAAGACAAGATCCAGCCTCATCCACCACAACACAGGCACTAGTCCCCTCCACCAGGAAGCCTACACAACCCACTGAACCAACCTTAGCCACTGGGGACAGACACCAAAAACAACAGGAACTACGAACCTGCAGCCTGCAAAAAGGAGACCCCAAACACAGTAAGATAAGCAAAATGGGAAGACAGAAAAACACACCACAGATGAAGGAGCAAGATAAAAACCCACCAGACCTAACAAATGAAGAGGAAATAGGTAGTCTACCTGAAAAAGAATTCAGAATAATGATGGTAAAGATGATCCAAAATCTGGGAAATAGAATAGACAAAATGCAAGAAACATTTAACAAGGACCTAGAAGAGCTAAAGATGAAACAAACAACGATGAACAACACAATAAATGAAATTAAAAATACTCTAGATGGGATCAATAGCAGAATAACTGAGGCAGAAGAACGGATAAGTGACCTGGAAGATAAAATAGTGGAAATAACTACTGCAGAGCAGAATAAAGAAAAAAGAATGAAAAGAACTGAGGACAGTCTCAGAGACCTCTGGGACAACATCAAACGCACCAACATTCGAATTATAGGAGTTCCAGAAGAAGAAGAGAAAAAGAAAGGGACTGAGAAAATATTTGAAGAGATTATAGTTGAAAACTTCCCTAATATGGGAAAGGAAATAGTTAATCAAGTCCAGGAAGCACAGAGAGTCCCATACAGGATAAATCCAAGGAGAAATATGCCAAGACACATATTAATCAAACTGTCAAAAATTAAATACAAAGAAAACATATTAAAAGCAGCAAGGGAAAAATAACACACAAGGGAATCCCCATAAGGTCAACAGCTGATCTTTCAGCAGAAACTCTGCAAGCCAGAAGGGACTGGCAGGACATATTTAAAGTGATGAAGGGGAAAAACCTGCAACCAAGATTACTCTACCCAGCAAGGATCTCATTCAGATTTGATGGAGAAATTAAAACCTTTACAGACAAGCAAAAGCTGAGAGAGTTCAGCACCACCAAACCAGCTTTACAACAAATGCTAAAGGAACTTCTCTAGGCAAGAAACACAAGAGAAGGAAAAGACCTACAATAACGAACCCAAAACAATTAAGAAAATGGGAATAGGAACATACATATCGATAATTACCTTAAATGTAAATGGACTAAATGCTCCCACCAAAAGACACAGATTGGCTGAATGGATACAAAAACAAGACTCATATATTTGCTGTCTACAAGAGACCCACTTCAGACCTAGAGACACATACAGACTGATAATGGAGGCAGGAATGTACAGTGGAGAAAGGACAGCCTCTTCAATAAGTGGTGCTGGGAAAACTGGACAGGTACATGTCAAAGTATGAGATTAGATCACTCCCTAACACCATACACAAAAATAAGCTCAAAATGGATTAAAGACCTAAATGTAAGGCCAGAAACTATCAAACTCTTAGAGGAAAACATAGGCAGAACACTCTGACATAAATCACAGCAAGATCCTTTTTGACCCACCTCCTAGAGAAATGGAAATAAAAAAAAAATAAACAAATGGGACCTAATGAAACTTAAAAGCTTTTGCAGAGCAAAGGAAACCATAAACAAGATGAAAAGACAACCCTCAGAATGGGAGAAAATATTTACAAATGAAGCAACTGACAAAGGATGATTAATCTCCAAAACATAAAAGCAACTCATGCAGCTCAATATCAAAAAACCAAACAACCCAATCCAAAAATGGGCAGAAGACCTAAATAGACATTTCTCCAAAGAAGATATACAGATTGCCAACAAACACATGAAAGAATGCTCAACATCATTAATCATTAGAGAAATGCAAATCAAAACTACAATGAGATACCATCTCACACCAGTCAGAATGGCCATCATTAAAAAATCTAGAAACAATAAATGCTGGAGAGGGTGTGGAGAAAAGGGAACCCTCTTGCACTGCTGGTGGGAATGTAAATTGATACAACCACTATGGAGAACAGTATGGAGGTTCCTTAAAAAACTAAAAATAGAACTACCATATGACCCAGCAATCCCACTACTGGGCATATACCCTGAGAAAACCAAAATTAAAAAAGAGTCATGTACCAAAATGTTCATTGCAGCTCTATTTACAATAGCCCAGAGATGGAAACAACCTAAGTGTTCATCATCGGATGAATGGATAAAGAAGATGTGGCACATATATACAATGGAATATTACTCAGCCATAAAAAGAAATGAAATTGAGCTATTTGTAATGAGGTGGATAGACCTAGAGTCTGTCATACAGAGTGAAGTAAGTCAGAAAGAGAAAGACAAATACCGTATGCTAACACATATATATGGAATTTAAGAAAAAAAAATGTCATGAACCTAGGGGTAAGACAGGAATAAAGATACAGACCTACTAGAGAATGGACTTGAGGATATGGGGAGGGGGAAGGGTAAGCTGTGACAAAGTGAGAGAGAGGCATGGACATATATACACTACCAAACGTAAGGTAGATAGCTAGTGGGAATCAGCCGCATAGCACAGGGAGATCAGCTCGGTGCTTTGTGACCGCCTGGAGGGGTGGGATAGGGAGGGTGGGAGGGAGGGAGACGCAAGAGGGAAGAGATATGGGAACATATGTATATGTATAACTGATTCACTTTGTTATAAAGCAGAAACTAACACACCATTGTAAAGCAATTATACCCCAATAAAGATGTAAAAAAAAAAAAAAAAAAAAACCAGGTCTATTTAATTCCAAATCCCACATGCTTTCAGCTGTACCATGTTGCTTTTAAGCTACAGTTATTTCCCAAATGAAGTTGTCTTCCCTTAGCTAGCTCTCTCCTTGCTTCCTGGGGATCAACTGGTGACACCAGCAGGCCCATGAAGTCTCATTCTAAAGGGCATGACTTTTGCTCTAAGATCATGGGAATTTCTCTTTAGCCTGACCACGAAACCTCAGGATTTAAAAGTACCTTATGAATAATCTACTGTCTCTAATCCAGTGCTTGGGCCACTGCCACAACATACTTGACAATGAGTCACTGATTGTAAATATGAACATATCCAGTGAAGGGAACTCACTACCTCCAGAGGTACCTCATTTCCTCTCAGGATAGTCTTAGAGTCTAATAGTGATTCTTAGATTAATCTGAAATCTCTCTAATTTTCCTTCTTTGGGCCTAATTGTCCCTTGTGGAGCCATGAACACCCATACAGAATTGCTCTACATTGTAGCAACAAAATATGTATCTGAATTCTGAACAGGAAGCTATGGAGTTGTTAGTTAGACAGACCTTGGGTTGATTCCTGGCTCTGACATATAAATGAGACTTGAAGTAAGCTACTTAGCCTCAGTTATGCTGCCTATAAAATGAGGACAATAATCCCTACATCACAGAATTGTCATAAGAATTAAATGAGATTACAAGTGAAAGGCCATGGCAAATACTCAAAAAAGTTTGTTGAACTGAGAACTGATTACTTTTACAACGTATTTTCTGATTATCTTACTATTCTGGACACTGTCTTCCGATACAGACCCATTCTGTCTGCTCCTACAGGTTTCTTCTCCCCCAGGCCAATTCAGGAATCAAAAATTATATTATTTTAAATAATTCAACAAATGACAATAATGTGATGCTGTTCTGTTTACTAAATGTTTTCACGTTTTGATATGAATTAATATTGACATACATTCTGTGAATCTGGAAGAACATATTCACATATCATAGGTGTGGAGTTGAGGATCTTCATATACAAGGTCAAGTAGATTTATTAAGCGGCAAAGTTCCTAAAGGCTGTTTATCCTAAGAAATGTACAAAGCAATTAATTTATTTATTTGTTAAATATAAAATTAAGTAACCACTGTTGTTAGATGCCAGATTAGCACCCAGATATGAGTAAGACTGACACTGTGCCTATCTTTTCTACACCTAAAGAAGAAAGATATTGAACAAGTATAATGAATATGAAGTCATGCAGGATGTCAATGCAAAATAAATCAAGCCAGCCTGGTCAGGTCTGAATTTGGCAACTGTTAGCTTATGGTGACTTCTCAATCAGAACCACAGGTGTTTTAAGTCAGTGGTCCCCAGCCTCTTTGGCACCAGGGACCAGTTTCGTGGAAGACAATTTTTCCACGAACGTGGTGGGGGGATGGTTTCGGGATGATTCAAGCACATTACATTTATTGTGCACTTTATTTCTATTATTATTACATTGTAATATATAATGAAATAATTATACAACTCACCATGATGCAGACTCAGTGGGAGCCCTGAGCTTGTTTTCCTGCAACTAGATGGTCCCTTCTGGGGATGACAGTGACACCCGAAGCACCACCTCAGATCATCAGGCATTAGATTCTTATAAGGAGCCCGCAACCTAGATCCCTCGCATGCATAGCTCACAGTAGGGTTCGTGCTCCTATGAGAATCGAATGCTGCCGCTGATCTGACAGGAGGCGGAGCTCAGGTGGTAATGTGAATGATGGGGAGCGGCTGTAAATACAGATGAAGCTTCGTTCGCTCACCTCCTGCTGTGTGGCCTGGTTCCTAACAGGCCACGGACCAGTCCTGGGGGCTGGGGACCCCTGGTTTAAGTAATATCATAACCATCACAATAATACCATAGAATCATCTCTTTCCTATCTAGCCATATTTAATTGTGAGTCCTGAGTTTTAAGATAATCCATCTCCTTTCACATAAATTAGAAAATGCTAGAACTTCAGTCAACTGATTCTGAAAGCAAGTTTTTTGAAGGCAGTTATTGAGAATCATGAACCTCCTTGCTTTTCTATGATGAAACAATTTGCTCACACACGAGCAAAAGTGCCCCTGGTAAAAACACCATCCTTTTTTCAAGAGAGGCAGGCATGATGATAGATGACATTTTCCCTATTGCAACATAAACACTTCTCCATATGTTACTGGGGACTCTAGAAAGAAGAGATCATTTTTAATTCTGGTAAGTTCAGTCGAGACAATGACGATCCTTTGACAAAAATATATACACAGTGATCCAGGTATCTTTTCTGAATACTTTTCAAACTCACCTTGCAGTAACTATAGTTGCTGTGGAATTACAGTTTTAATGGATATATTTTTTCTGTTCTAGGTACTCCTATAGTGTGGTACATTTATGCTATAATGGATTATTCACATGAAATCAGAATCATTAGTTTTGTTTCTTCTATGTAACATGTTATAAAACATATCTCAGTTTAGAGTCCTGGGCATCTCATCAACTTCCTTTCTTCCCAGAGGATTTAGATTAATAGTGGCCCAAATAGCCTATGTATGTACATAGTAA
The DNA here is from genome assembly GCF_005190385.1 of Monodon monoceros. Taxonomy (NCBI): domain Eukaryota; kingdom Metazoa; phylum Chordata; class Mammalia; order Artiodactyla; family Monodontidae; genus Monodon; species Monodon monoceros. The sequence continues at coordinate 46,469,547 of NW_021703784.1, read as the reverse complement.
ATTTTACTTTTCTATTCCTGTGACTTCATTCTCTAGGTAATAAGCCTCTGAATAAATGGTCGTCTCACCATCTCTATCCTGGGCTGACATGTAACCTCACTGTCCTAGTTTTAATAAAGGTTCACCTTCAGCCTCCTGCTTCTTCTAATGCGCTTGCCAGTCTGCCTGCCCTTTTAGAGATTCATCCAAAGAAAAGGGCAAACTCAGAAAAAAAAAAAAGGTCTCCACAAACCATTTAGTAAATTGGCTTCATTACCAAATGCTACATGTTTACCCATGGTCAGGGGTTTGACTCCCCTTAGGGGAGAGAAAAACAACCTGGCAGATAAGTGTTTCAGATACAATCAAGTCTTTAATCTCTGCCTCTGCTTCTAACTGGAATGTGATGGTCTGCACCTTTTTTGAAGCCTTCTCTTCATTGAGTTAGCAGCTATCCATAGCACTTTGTACACATCTCCATTACTGTACTTTTTACCTTATATTTAAATTATTTTTATCTACATTTTTTGTGAGACTACGAATGTCTAGGCTGCAAGGATAGTAACATTCTTCTGTGCAGTTCTATGCCTACCACTAAGGGCACAGCCCTCAGTAAGTGCTTGCTGAATATTTGTTAGATAAGAATTGCATGTTTAATACCAGAGTCTATAATTCTTTCTCATCACCTTTTAATAATCGGCCACTGAAAAGTACTTACTGGGAAGTTTCTATACAGAACTACACACTATAAAATAGTTAAATGTAGCCTTGATCCTTTAATAACATTATATATAAAACACTTCTATAATAAATAAAAATCATTTGCCTTATGTGTCACCAACCACAAGCAAATTTAATAAAAAGTCTTTATATAAAATTATGAATGTGAGCTATAGCATAAAATTGGTTTCTTTAGAAAAACTATTAAAAGTTTAGGGATTAAAAATGTAACTTCCCTTAATATTGGCCCTAAGACAATATAGTTTATGATGTAATGCATTAAGTACAAACGTCTCTCAAAGCCCCCTTACCTTGTTTTGGAGGACTTCTACAACCTGATCTCCTACTCACAACTTCACCATGCTATCAATGTGCCTGAGTCATTCCTATACACCTGCCTTTACCCATTCTCTAAATTTAGGCTTAGATCACTTAACAAATTTCACTCATCCTTCCAGTCACACATGTTAGATTGACCATATTCTTCTTCTTTGAGGTCCTACAGCATTTACATAGTACTTACTCTTTGGGGTATGCAGCCCACTCTGACCCCTGGAACCGACTATGTCATCTTCAGACATGGATCACTGCATGATCCCACCGTTCAAGGCACATCTGATTAAATTAGAGATGGAAATTAGGGCTGTTCAGCCCTACGCATATCTCTCGCCCTCACCACTTCAGTGTGTCCATCAACGTCTAACTGCCAGTCTCAGCATATTTTTGCCTGAAGTCTTTCTCCAAAGCTGAAGAAGACCACTCTCTCTAAGTGCACAGCAAGCCAGAAGTACTGGGGGGTTATCATCCCCTAATAACAGCCCTCAACCAGTGACTGATGGGAGTTGATGTGTAATTGGTCCTTTGCCAGTTGAAATGGGATAACTCTGAGTGTACGTTATACTGGGAATTTTTCAGTTTCCCCAGGGGATTATCCTCCAGTTATCCTCAGCAAGAGCTGGCTTGGTAACATCCTTTATTGGATGCCCTTTCTTCCCTGTTACACTTGCCCTTGTCCCTACTAGTGTTGGCCAATAAGATTCTCTCTCTTGGGATTCTGTAATTGAAGCAATGAAATTTTACCTGGGATAGTCTCTTAAATGAAGTTAAGAAAATGTTTTCTTACTTTTTTTAACTTTAGTCCATTTTGAAGGGTCAGTTCTGCCCTTGAGTTCTACTATTCATTTCTGTATTTATATAACAAATTCTTTTGGTTTTAACTAAGCATAAAGTTGGGTTTTGTTACTTTGAACCAAAATATCTTATTATTTTATCATTCATTTTTATTTACTGAAACATGATATTTGAAAATAAGATAGGACCTCCATCAAGTCCAACCTTCATAGTTTAGGTAAAAGTTCAGAATGAAATTAGTTGCCAAAAAACTCACTTAAACGTTGTTATTATACTTTTCAAGTATCCAAATAATGTCTAAAAATTAAGAGTACGTGCTTTTGGAGGTCTTAAACATTCTTATATTTCTTTTTATCTTCATGGTACCTTATGCAGTAGGTATTCAATAAACATTTCTTGAATTAAATTAAATTAAATTAAATGTTTGGAATCTGTGTAATTGTTGACAGCTGAATTTATTATGATCCCATTCTTATATATTCTTTTGCAAGAGGATTTAAAGTAGCTTCTAAAGGGAATATAGGTAAGGCAGTTAATACAATTTCTTACTTAAAAAAAAAAAAAAACGGACTGAAAACAAGCATAGAGATAAAAGGGCTTCCCTTTTTCTTCCTTCTATCCCCGTTGCCCCATCCTGGTACTAAATGCCAAGTGAAATTTCATATTTGAGACCCTACGTCCATTCATATCGTCATTCATCTATTCATTCAACAAATATTTATTGAATGTCTGTGTGCCGATCAGTGAGCTAGGCACTTGAAATATAACACAGAGACTGAGATATAACTCAGAGATTAAAATTGCTTTTCTCAACAGAGTGCTCACAGTGGGGAATGTGACAGTAAGTGAGCAAGTGCAATAGCTCATACTAAGTGCGCTACGATGGCAGAAGCACAGGATCCTATGAGAATAGGTAGGGAGAAATCTAACGAAGACCCAGAAGGCATGGAATATTTTTTAGAGAAAATGTTGAACTTAATGGCCTATATTTGAGAAAAGCATTTTATAACAAATTCTGTCTTTCCCAGGACCTTCACAGACATTCCATTCCCTTTGCCAGGAATATTCTTCTCCCGACCTGACTTATCCCCCCTCCATTATCTGGTTGACTGCTGCAAAACCCTCAAGACAGGGACTGCATCTGTCTATACACTGCCACATCCCCACACTAGCAACGTGTCTGCTTTAATATAGGAGCTCAGTAGGTAGTTGGAAGGTAAAGAATATTTAACCATACTGTATTATAATTTTGTTTGCATGACTAGGAGCTCCTCAAGGGCAGTAATGGTGCTTCGCTTTTTCACCCTCAACAGGGCCTGTCTCTCCCTATCCCTCTAAATAAGCCCAGCTTTCTCATGCTAATAGGCTGGGAGTATATCATAAGCTCTCAGTGGTACCCACTTTCCAACTCTACAGTTAAATCAACTTCCATTTACCTATTTGCTTGCCTTTTCATTCTTGGTGGTGCTGTCTCCTTCACCTGTCACCTCATTTGGACCCATATTCCCATGATCACATTCTGTTCAGCCCCTTTGATTGACAGGCTGGTTTGAACTCACTACAGTTCTGATTTTGCCCTCAGTGCCTCCTCTGGGACACTATTACTCATTCTTCCCACCTGTGGCCACAGAAACAGGAAATACTTTGAGGTGCATCTGCTCTCTATTCACCCCTACCTCTCAACTGGCCCCTCCACTAGGAGAAAAAAATGGGTTAGATAAGCATCCAGATAAGTGCCAGGGATGCAGTAGTTACTTCATTGAACTGAGGTTTTCAGAATGATTTTTTTCAAACGTCATCAGTTTTCCAGTGGAAGTCAACGTAGGAGTATTATTTGGTCTATGAGATCTGCTTCACATATTTTGTGAACTATACCTGTATCATTTACCTCCTCCAAAATATCTTGCAGAATTTTAGGAGCTGTGCTTCTGAGGGGAGAAACTGTATGAGCAACAAACTCAGGGAAGACTTTTATTTTATTCTCTAATATTCTACTATGGATACTGACAGATGCATTTATTATAAAATCTGCCTAGCTTACCCTTAGTGAAAGAGTCTACCTAGAGAGCTTGCAGTTTATGCTATTTTCAGTCAACACTACAAACCTGCAACTTCTTTTCATCTCACCATGTTATTGGCTCCCCCAGGAGGCACTGAGAGACAGCAAAAGAGAAGGAAATTAAACTTGCAGGAGGAATGCTTTCCAAAACATATCTTAGCACTTGGCTCTCTGTTGACAGTGAGTCGGGGGGGGGGGGGGGCGGTGGGTATGGAGGTATGTAAATTTCCCAGTGCTATACTCTACCTGACTCTAACTTTATCCTGTAATGACTTCCTCCCCACATTACCTCCACCTCTACTTACCAAAACCTACCTAGTCTTCCATTTCAAAAGTTTCCACTTGTACAAAGACTTCAATGACTCTCCCCCTTCCATACAGTTGCACAGTTTTTCTCATCAATATTTCTGGGCACTTAACAATAATAATTTACACCTGTGTGTTGCTCATTATGTGCCAGGCACTGTTATAAACACTTTATCATAACTAATTGAATCCTCACAACAACTGTATCTGGTAGATACTATTGGTATCCTGGTTTTACAGATGAGGAAACTGAGGCACTGAGAGGTTAAGTAATTTATCCACATCATATGGGTAGAAAAGGGGAACAATTAGGATTTAACCCAAGCAGTCTAACTCTAAAATCTATACTCTGAACTGTTCTACTATACTTTATTCTCAGACATTAGCTACTTGGAGTAGCAAGACAGATAAGATATGACCCCTGGCATCAGAGATGTTACTTTATAGTGTGGAGAGAGACACGCAAGTTGGCCATTCCAAAATGGAGTGCTATGAGAGAGGGATATACCAGCCACTATGGAGGCACAGAGGAGGGCCACTGACAGCAAACGTAGATGTTAGAGCGGGTAGGTCTTGAAGGATGATGAGTCCCTAGATGGTAATCAGATGAAGAAAGACATTCCACTCAGAGAGAACATCACTCATAGATACATGAAGACATGAAACAGAATGGTTTGAGTATTCATAAATGTATTCAAAAATTATTATTATTTTTTAACATCAGCTATGTGCTAAGCACTGTGCTCAGTGTGTAGTTCTGGGAGTGATGGTAGCAAGGGTAAAAGAAAGTGCTGCAAGCAGTTTACTATTACCAAGGTATCAAATCTGGAAATGCAGGCAGGGTCAATTCATGGAGGATTTCACGTGCACTGCTAAGCAGCTTATACTTGATCTACCAGGTGCTGGGGAAAGCGAAAGAGCTTTAAGAGCAGGAATGGGAACATGGTTATATTTGATAACTAATGGCAGAGAGTGATCTCTCTATTCCTATATTTTCAGAGTACTTTGTAAATTTCCTATTATTTATCATATATTGCCTTATAGCATAATTGAAATTTATAAAATATAAATTTATATTTATATTAAATACCTCTAGATTTTAAGCTGCTAATAGATGACGAACCTGATTGCTGAGTCTTTCGAGCCTCCATGAAGCACAGGACAGACTGCACTTTGTACTCAAATGTGTTCAGTAAATACTTGTTGAATTGAATAGAATTGTCTCTTTACTTACACTTGCATCAGACTTCTCCCAGCAACTCCACTTGTCTTAACAGGCTGAGCAGAAAATACTATAACGTGAAGGATGTTCCATATTTGCAGTAGATTAAAGCAAGCTTTCTTGGACAATGGGACATCTGACAGTGCTGTCCCAGCCTCCCAGACTACTTCACAAGAACATGCTCCCCTCATCTAATCACTGCCTTCGCAAAAGCTTGGATCATGCCCTGTTACACAAGAATTGGACAAAAGTCTGAAAAATATAATTTTTCAAGATCTTCTGTTGAGTAATTTTAAGGTCTTTGAGGAAAATTTCAGACTTACTTGAGCCCGAAGATATATATACCTAACTGCCTGGCTGTCATCTGAGCGAAGTATGGAATCATTTCATCATACTTAATTTCTAAACTGTTTAAGCAAGCAATTCACTTTTTATTCTGCTAATGAAAATGACCAAGTTTAGGAGATATAAAAATAACTCATAGAAATAAGGTATCCAGCCTCCTAGGTCACTCTATTTTGGCATAGGGTTGTCTTCATATAGAAGTCAAGAGAAGTTCTCTGGAGAAATTCTACCTTTTTCTACCCTCCCTCACCAGTGAAGTAAGTCCATTTTATTATATCAAGCATCACCTTTTCTTGACGACTTTTTCTTGAGCTTTTGACCCAGATGACAGCATTCATGCATAAAGTAATCTGAACAGTCTTTAGAAGAACGTTAATAAATATTCCCACAACACCTTCTGTTCACTTCAACAGACATTTAATGAGGTGCAATCCTCCTTCCATAGGGACACTGAGCATTACTCAACTTACTATTATTGACACATCCATCATAGGGTTCAAGAACATTTTGGAGATGAATAATTGAATGGTGCTATTTATAGAAGACCGCTGATCCCATAAGGCAGTAATGTAATATTAGCCTTCTTTTTTTTTTTTTTTTTTTTTGCGGTATGTGGGCCTCTCACTGTTGCGGCCTCTCCCGTTTCAGAGCACAGGCTCCGGACGCGCAGGCTCAGCAACCATGGCTCACGGCTCTCTGTTGACAGTGAGTCGGGGGGTGGGTATGGAGGACACAAACCCGTGTCCCCTGCATCAGCAGGCGGACTCTCAACCACTGCGCCACCAGGGAAGCCCAATATTACCCTTCTTGAGTGAAAAGTAAATCTGTATGATGGAGAAACTGATTGGATTTTTCCCTTCCTGGTTTTCATCGTAAGTGCTTTTCCATTCAGATTAGATCAGGTGACCCTGCTATCCACTGTCATAGCACCTTTTACTTTTCTTCCTACCATAGTAGTAATTTTACATTTATTTGAAATTTTCATGAGCACAATGACCATGTCTTGTTGTTGTTGTTATTATTTTATTTATTTGTTTGTTTGTTTAGCTCATGATTATATGCCAGGAACTCAGCCAGGAGTGATACTCAAAAGAGTTAGCACAGTCACCACATTGTTGTGTACCAGTTGAAAATCAGCATAGCAAGTCAGCAGTAAGTAATCATTAAACGAATAGATGGATGGAGGAATTAACTAACATACTAGATCAGAGCTAACTCCTATCCAGTTTCAAATAATTTAATATTTCAATACTTTTATTCTATTCAATCAATAAATCACTTTATTAAATCTCTGCAAAGTAGATACTCTCTTAATCGTTTAGGGTAATTAGTGGAGAGGGGAAAGAGGAAGAATAGAAAGTTAAATAATTCATCCCCTCAGGATGCTTATAATTTAGCATGAGAGACATATCTTCATAAATAATGATGGAACAAAGGTGAACAAAAAGTAATGGTGGTTGACTTTTGGGGACAACTGTGATTCAAAAGTAGACCTGTTGAATACCAAAGACCATGTGTTTCTCACTGTGTAAAACATGGGACTTGGGATCCAATAGACCTGGATTTGAATCTTAGCTCCACCATTTCCTGGTTGAGTAGGTAATCTTGGGAACATCAATAAATAATTTTCAGTCTCAGTTTCATGATCTTTAAAATGGGGGTGATAGTACCTACCCCTCAGAACATGTGTGAGTTTTAAATATGATAATATTATATTTAGCACAATGCCTGGTATATAGTAGATGCTAAATTAGAGATTAATGGTTTTGCATATGCAAATTCAATGTATCTTTATGTTGGAATACTGGAATTATGGTAGTCAGAAAAGTATATTTTTTAAGAGAAAGGGAAATTATTAGCTTTTAAGAATTCATACTAGGTAGGGTAAAAGGCTTAGGAGTCAGACAGACCAAAAGACAGTTATTCTATGACTCACTAGCTCTATGGCTTGGAACATATTACCTAACATATTTATACCCCTAGTTTCCTCATCTATACATTGGAGCTACACAAAGCAATTAGGATTGCTGTATGGATTTAAATGAAAGAAGATGCTTGTCACACAGTAAATGCTCAAAATGTGATTTCGAAAACAGGGACTCACATAGGGCCCTGGGTAGAGGTGATAAAGTCCTCACTTTCCATCTTAAAACTGAAATCCAGATGGATGAGATTTTTGCCTAGTCCAGAATGCTTTCTTGCCCACTTTTTTATTTATTATTATTAAGCTATGTGAAAGAATGATTGATCCCACTGGAAAACCTGAGGTGAATAAAACACTCAATAGAGACTGCATATACAGAAAAGGTAGACCTGAAAAGGAATGTTTGGAGAAACTAAGAGTGTTGTTTGTATAATAGTTGTACCCTGGTCCCCAGAGTAGACAGCTTATATTCTACGTGATGGGACTCAAGGACCTGAAGACAGACTTTACTCAATTGGCCTACGGGAGGTATTTATGGGTTTGTCTCCTTTTGGCCTTCCCCTAAAACCCTGGTTCTTCTATGATAGGCAATCTCTCCTACATGTATTATCAGGAGCAGCCCAGTGCAGAGCAGACCTGTACCAGCATCAAGAAGAGGGAGCTGGAGTGATGGAACGAGCACAGTGAGAAGTAGGACTTATTTTGAGGCAGGTCCTGCCACTTCTCAGCAATGTTATCCTAGACCAATTAGCCCACCTTTTCAATCCTTCTTTATTTCATCTGTGAAATCAGAATGTGGATACTTATGAGCCTAACAACTTTCAATGTTTATATATTTATAAATATGAATAAAGTTATGCACAAAGGAAAAGCACATACACAGACCATTCCCACCCGACCTCAAGATGTCACTATTGCTCACTTGTGGCAGTTTTAGTCTGAGTCATCACATTATTCCATAGCTTATACTTATTTGCTGTGTTTATGCTTATTTTGAGGTATTTTTAAAACAACGCTAACCCCATAATGAAACAATTTAACTCCACATTGCCCACTAAATGTGAAAGCAGTAGTAAATTTTATTTTTTTTTAAATATGTATGTTTGGTTACTTGTATAATGTCACTTCAGAATTAAAAGTAATGGAGATTTTGAAATAGACTAACCTGTTTGACAGTAGAGGATCTTTGAAATGGTAATAACTTCCTAACCATGCTGTGCAGTAAACAAGAGTAGAAATGCTTGGTAAATTAAAAAATATAATCAAAATGTTATTCAATTGTGCATGTCTATGCAAAGCAGTGCTAGATAGATTCATTATTACAAAGAAAGTCAAAGCATCCTAGAGCCAAAAATTCAACACATCTATAAACCCTAGGACAGATTATAAACAAATAGAACTTTTGGGGAAAAAACTCTACATAGAATTATTACAAATAGGATGAGTCAATTTAAAATTTCTGCAGGGTATATGTGAAGAATTCTTTCTCATCTGTTTGTCTCAATTTCTCACTGCTGGCTCATGACGCAATTAGCATCTGATAACTGATAGCCCTTCTCATTTTTTCAGTGAATGATGACCAAATCTGCCTGATTATTTAATCTGCTGTTTTAAAGTATTTGATCCCCCTTTTTTATTGAGGTACATCTTATTAGGTGTACAGTTAGTTCTATGACTTTCGATAAACTTTTAAAGTCATGTAACCACTGCTATAATCAAGCAAGATAGAGAAAAATTTTCCTCATTCTAATAGTTCTCTCATATCTCTTAGTAATCCATCCCCTCTCTCAACCCCCAGCCCTTGGCAACCACTGATATGATTTCTGTCCCTATAGTTTTCTGTTTTCCATAAAGCCATCATAATGGAACTATATAATATGTATGATTTTGAGTCTTTTGAGTCTGACTTCTTTTAGTTAGCAAAAGGCATTTGTGATCCATCCATGTTGTCATGTGTAATCAATAGTTTACTCATTTATATTGCGGAGAAGTATTCCATTATGTGGATGTAGCACAGTTTGTGTATCCATTATTTAGTTGATGGAATTTAGGTTGTTTCCAGTTTTTGATAATTATGAATAAAGCTATATAAACATTTGTGTACAGATGTCTGTGTGAAGATATATTTTTCATTTCTTTTGGATAAATGCCTAAGAATGGAATTGCTGGGCGATATGGTAAGTTTATGTTTAACATTATAAGACTGCCAAACTGTTTTCCAGAGCTGCTGTACTCTCTTGCATTCCAATCAACAGTGTGTATGCATTCTGATTACTTCATCTCCTCCTCAACATTTCATATTGTCATTTGTTAGTGTTGTTGTTTTGAGCTGTTCTAATAGGTATGTAGCGGCATTGCTTTTGGTTTAATTTTCTTTTTCATTTTACCCAAAAATATTTCAAACTTTTAGATATTTCTCTATAGCTCCAGTGTCTAAATTTAGATATCACTGCTGTAAAAATTGTGAATGGGTTTAATAAGTTCCCTCTTCCAGGTATATGCCATGCTGTTCTCATTTCAATGATCAAGGCGTCAGCTTCCTTTATGCCATTACAGTTTTTGCCCACTAGATGGCAACTGCTCAATTGTTTGGAACTGCCATGCAGCTAAAAAGATGGAAATTGTTGTATAATACAAGAATAGAGTCAGGCTATAAATTGTTAAGTACTTTACTCCATTATTGTAAAAAAAAAAAAAAAAGACAACACTTCATTGACTGCCAAGTTAGAGCTCATCATAACCTAATGTGTGTGCTTTCTAAATCATTTCAATCTAAGTTTGGAACTACCAAATGTGGATGGAACACAGCATAAAAAAGTACAAAACAAGGTGTCTTTTGAACATAAATCAGTGGAATATGGAAAGCAAATACCTTGTGGCAAACATCATTCAGAAACTGGAACTAGTTTCTTTAAACAGTATATACTTTTCAAGAACATCCTTTGAAATACAGATATTTATAAGTTTTAAGATACCATACTGATACATTTTCTAAAACAGCTATAGATAAACTGAGAAGCTAGTTAAGGGTCTTTTTTTTGTTTGTTTTTTTGTTGCTGTTATTTTGGCAACATACAGGACACTTCTCTGAATTCATTTCATTCATTAATCAAATATTTACTAAGTTCCTCTTATGCCCCAAGCTTTGTGATAGGTATTAGGAATATTAAGAGGAAAAAGACTTAATCTGTGAGGCTACTGCTGAAGAAGAAGAAGGAGAAGGAGGAGAAGGAAAGAAGAAGAAAAAGAAGGGGAGGAGGAGGAGAACAATAAAAGCAATAGTCCTTTAAATACCAAGACTTATTCTAGATGTTTATAAACACTATCCTACTTAATCTTTATTACCACACACTTATGAGATATTGTCCCTATTTTACAGATGTGGAGACTGAGGCTCTGTGCCAACAGGGGTAACTACAGTTGAGACAAAAATGATTTCAAGTCGTATTTAGGTAAAGAGTGGGTTGGAGATGTCATTCGAGAGTCATTCTTTGCAGCTAAGTGATACGGAAGCAAACCAGGTATCTCTATTCCCTTAGTGTTGGACAACATTTCACAGCTGAGAGCCTTCAAGCTTACCCTTAGAGCTTCAATGGTGATCACAAAGCAGAGGTGACAGAAGGGAGGGTCTAAGCCATAGGCTGGATGCAAGAGAGACCTAGGATACAAGGGACAGACCTGAAGTACCAGCTGGCATCAACATGGAGCCAATCCATCAAGCTCCATTCATGCCAAAAGAAGATTCTGGGAATGTCACCAGCCACAGTCTACGGCTGTGGATATCAGCATGATTCTTAGAAAGCAAGACAAGGAATACTTGCATGGATACCAGCAAAGTGCCAGAGATCACAGACACGCACATGAGGTCCTGTTGCTTACTCTTGTCACCATGAGGACATGTAAACTTTCTCCCACCCCCAGATACAAAATTCAGGAGGGTTAGGAGGGAGAGAGAAAAAGTTTTGAGAGAAAAGAAATATAACTTGGTTTAATATTTATCCCAAATGATATCGTTTTAAATACATAAACATTTAAGTTCTTAACCTTTTGGCTAAGATCACTTCGAGGACCTGTTAAAAGTTACAACACTCAGTTCTACTAGCCCAGCCCCACCTGCCCCCCAGACAAATAAATTTACAAATTTTCACATATCTCCACAGCATTTAGATAACAATTGAGGCTCAGTGATCAACTCTCTGGAGATCCATAGATGCCAGGTTAAGAAATCCTAGTGGTGGAAATGGCACCAGACTTGACTTTTGACTCAATTGTTTATCATCCATGTGACCTTGGATAAATTAACTCTTCTCTCTGAATTTCAGGTTTCTCACTGTGTTTGCTGAATGACTATTAAATGGGGGATGAAACAGAGATGGCTATGTAGTTTTAAAATTGCATCTTCTATACCAAGTTCTGTAATATATTAATCTACTTATAGTCCTATGTGGTCCTATAAAGTTATTTTAGATCTGTCATCAAGAGCATCTAATTGTCCCTTTAAGAGTGCGCCCCTGGGCTTCCCCGGTGGCACAGTGGTTGAGAGTCTGCCTGCCGATGCAGGGGACACGGGTTCGTGCCCCGGTCCGGGAGGATCCCACATACCGCGGAGCGCATGGGCCCGTGAGTCATGGCCGCTGAGCCTGCGCGTCCGGAGCCTGTGCTCTGCAACGGGAGAGGCTACAACAGTGAGAGGCCCGCAAAAAAAAAAAAAAAAAGAGTGCGCCCCTTTTCTCCATCCAACCAGCATCAGCATACCTCTGGGGCAGTCCTCGTGCTCTCATATGAGGAGCTGCAATAGCATTCCATGTTATCTTGCTATTTCAACCCTTACTCCTTCCTATGCACGAAGTACACACTTCTCAAGCCACCACTTCTTCCGATAATTCTCCTGCTTAAAACTATACTAAACTTCTCAATCCCAGAAGGGATCACATTTAAAACCTAATGGTCAGAGTCTTTCTGTTTTAAATCAATTTGTCTTACCTTGCTTAATCAATCTCACCTCCCCAGTTCTAGTCAGCTAAATCTTACCACTAAGAGGAAGTTTTCACAGGAGGAAAAACAGTGATGATTGGAGTCCTTGGCTCAGCCACTTACTGGCTGTTTCCAGCATGGGCAAAGCACTTATTCTATCAGGGCCTTAGCTTTCTCAATTCTTTCTTTCTTTCTTTCTTTTTTTTTAGCATCTTTATTGGAGTATAATTGTGTTACCATGGCATGTTAGTTTCTGCTGTATAACAAAGTGAATCAGCTATACATATACATATATCCCCATATCCCCTCCCTCATGCATCTCCCTCCCACCCTCCCTATCCCACCCCTCTAGGTGGTCACAAAGCACCGAGCTGATCTCCCTGTGCCATGTGGCTGCTTCCCACTAGCTATCTATTTTATATTTGGTAGTGTATATATGTCCATGCCACTCCCTCACTTCGTCCCAGAGCTAGACTATTTCCAAGATCCCTTCCAGCTCTGATATTCTCTGTCTCCACGACTCTGTGCCCTGTAAATGCTCTATTCATTCCACTCTGAATCCTTGCTCCCACCGTGCTCTTCTTCTGCAGTGTTCTTTCTGTCAAAGTAAACAGTTTCTATTCTCCAAGGTTCAACTTATGCACTCCTTCATTCATGAAACCTTCCTATTCCTGAACTTATGAGACAGATTTTCTTTGAGTTCTGATGACACCTAAATTCTGTACTAACCAACAAGAGTGTCTTATACCGATATAATACTACAGTTTAATTGGCTTTTACATATGTTATTTCACTGGAGCCTCTCAAAAGCCCACTGAATAACTACTATTCATTCTCAGAGAAACAAAGTGACCAGCCTAAAACTCCTCAGCTCTAAGGCAGCTGACCTAGGGCCAGAATTGATACCTGATTTCTATTTCAAAGTTACATATTCAACATTTCAAATAATTAGTTGTTTCTGTATGTTTCACATACCCAGACATGATTTAATTCAATAAACATGTATTAAGCCCCTATTCTGTACAATCTTTAGACACAAGCTATGGCTAAGAGGGGTGGGGATCAAATGGAGTTTTCTACCATACTCTTATAATTCTTATGTATCCTGATAACCCTTAATAAATTACATATTAAATATTACGGAGCATAGAAAATAAGAACACTGATTATGGAGTCAGAAATACCTAAGTTCTCTTTCCTTCTTTCTTCCTTTCTTTTGTCTTCCCTTCCTTCCTTTTTTCCTTTTTCCCTTCCTTTCTCTATCTCGCTTTCTCTATTTTACTTTTTGTTAAGGAAAAATTTAAATATATTAAAAGAAGAGAGCATAGTACTATCTACCACCGTATATATCCTCATCCAGCTTCAATAGTGATTAACCCATAACAAAAGTAACTTAACCTACACTCCTAACCACTCCCTTATATTATTTTGAAGCAAAATCAGGCATCATTTCACTTCAACTGTAAATATTTTAGTCAGAAGATTTAAATATAACAACTCTTTCTTTTTAACATAACTCCAGTACCAACAAAAATTCTTTAATTATCATTAAACAGCTAATAGGATTTAAATTTTCCTGATTGTCTAATTTTTTGTAAAAGTTTATTCAAATTAGGAATCAAAACAAATCCATACATGCTTTGTGTGTCTCTTAAGTCTCTTTTAATCTGCAGGATCCCATAGACATACCCTCACCCTCATTCGTACACACGCACACACATGCACATACATTTATTTGTTAAAAGAAGAAAACAAAACAAAACCAGATTTTTTGTCCTGTAAAGCTGTCTACAGTCTGGATTTTCTTGATTGTATTGTCCCATGTATTGTCTCCTGTAACTCCTATGAAATGAGAATTAAACCTAGAGACTCGGTCACACTCAAGCTCTATATTTAGGGCAAGACCACTTCATAAATGGTGAGATGTATTGCCATCAGAAATCCCATGATGCCTGACTGTCTCTCTTTTGTTGCAGCCACGACAAATATATTCTAGATCTATTCATTTAAAATGGTGACATTCTATCACTCCTTCCTAATTTACTAAGTAGAAACTGCTATAAAGAGACATTTCCTTTCAAACATTTGCTTTTCTTAAATTTCAGTTTGTACAAAACCTATAGGAAACTGTTTGAATCTTTCCCTTTATTTACCAGTTTTCAAAATAATGAATAGATTTCCTAACTTCCTACAAAGCTGGCAAGGAGGTGATTTTTAAATAATATCACTCTGAAGTCATGAATTTAAACATATTTGGTGTGTTTTAATTCATTGTAATTTTGTTTGTTTTTGTTTTTGTTTTGTGTGGTACGCGGGCCTCTCACTGTTGTGGCCTCTCCCGTTGCGGAGCACAGGCTCCGGACGCGCAGTCTCAGCGGCCATGGCCCACGGGCCCAGCCGCTCCGCGGCACGTGGGATCCTCCCGGACCGGGGCACGAACCCGCGTCCCCTGCATCGGCAGGCGGACTCTCAACCACTGCGCCACCAGGGAAGCCCTTCATTGTAATTTTATCCTTATCGATGCTCAGCTTGCCTCATTTTGGCTTCTGACTCCTTTTAACGTGACACTACATATCTTGATAGAGAGCTTATTTGCTTTTGACATAAAATATTCCAGGTTTATGTTGTATTTTTCCTACTTCAGACCTAGAACTAGCTTTATTCTTGAAAAGTTATATTTTTTCAAGAAGCCTTGGCTCTTTTCACTGGGAAACGGTATTTAGAAACCACACTCAAGCCACTAAGTGGTGCTCACAGCTACTCAGCTGTTATTGCCTCTGGCCCTTTGGAGTGGACAGAACTAGGAAATACTCTTTTTTAAAATACATCATGACTCATTCTGAACTTACAATTCAAATTTTACTTAACCTTATCATTCTTACAAGAACCTGGCTTCTTATCCCAGCCCCATTATCGGTAGAATAAGTAATAGAATCTGTAATGATTCTAAATCCTCAATTCTGTACCTGAAAAATGAGATTAATAAGACCAGCTTCACACTGAGTATTCAAAAAAAAAAAAAGGAAAGAAAAAATCCAATATCTGGTTTATCCCCAACACATAGGAAATACTGAAATACCACGTACCACTGGCATATATGGATATATGGAGCTTCCCATTTGGATTTATCGTATGTAAAAGTGGAAAATTAAAGCCACAAAATTCTTAATTCCAAACGGGGACATTCCATAAGGTTACTAATTAAATACAGCTAGAAAGTTATACTAGGAATTACAGGATGATTGGTGATTTTATGACCACCTTCTAAGGTAGAGGACTGAGCTCCCTTACTCTGTACTGTCTTCCTTCTAGTCACAAAAACACTGGCTTCCCAAATAAAACATCAACTCCATTGTCTGTCTCTCTTCATGTGGGATCTGAATGAAGCCCCCCGGAGCTAGAGAAAATCTTCCCTGAAGTATTCTTCCCCTTGATCTGGGCTGCCTCAACCAAATAGTTCCATTGCAGCAGCAATAAAGTAGTGCTGCAGAAAATCCTCCAAAGAACCACTGCAGCCACCGAATTAACCAGCATTATAAATCTCTCTGGGACACCACCTCCCTATGTTCAGAGAGACAGGCAAAGCTCTCCTCTTTGTTCAGACGTTCCCTTAATTAGGACTCAGAGGGTCGGGAAAATTCTCTGAAGTAAGTCTTGGCACTGCTCTGGCTTTTGAAGAGTAATGGCCTTGGTGGGGAAGAAATGTTTAAAAAATCCAGCTCTCTTAACTAGGAACCCAAACCAATTAGAGTGGCTGAGCACTGGGATATTCACTAATGAGACCAAGGAACCAACACAGGAGAAATAGTGATTTTTGCTCTGGGTGCCCTCAGGCTGCCTTAGATGTGTCTTACACTCACCCATGCCCAGGACCCCAGGAGCAGAGCCATGCTGCCTTCCTAGACCAACTCTCTGTAAGCCTTTCTGGTAAGTTTTCCTTTGGTGGGGGGGAGTCTTCTACTTCCCACTGCCTCTGCATTTGCCTCCACTATTCTTTTTTTCTCTACTCACTCCCTAACCTGTGATGTTTCAGATTCCCATGGTTCGATTTTTTTTTTTTATTTATGTCCTACTCTAGCCAAATCCAATTACTTGTTCTATACTTCTCTATCTTTGTTCATGCTGTTCCTTCTGCATAGAAGTCCTTTCTTTCTCTAAATAATTCTTCCATCTAAGCTTTCATAGCTCCTCTACAAAGTTTTTCTATTCTTTACTCCATCTCTACCATGAGGAAGAAATGCTCATTTTCTCTGTTCTACCTCTTCATCCAATATATACCTCTATCATCCCACTTGGTATGGCAATTAAGCACCTATATGGATGTTTCCTCTATAATATTCTGAGCCTCATGAATAAAGAGAATGTGCTAATTGCTCATTTATTTTTCTGTCTCCAATTCCTGCCTTAGTTCCTAGTACATCATAGGACATTCATGAATATTTGCGAGCTTCTCGCTAGTGAAAGATGTATTACAGAACATCCAGTAAACAAATAGAGCTACATTCAAAGTTTGGTGGGAATATAAAAAAAGGAAGAAACTACATCCAAGACACTAGACACAACTGATTAATTTCCAGACCTCAGGTCACTCAGGTGAAGAGGCCACAAATAAGTGGGGTCTTTCCCCATCATACTTCTCACTTTCTCTTCTATGAGAGATTCAAAGAGCAAACAGCATCCTATCCAAACTACAATCATTGTCATTATCCAGCACATTACTTGGAACGTAATAGGTGGTCAAAAAGCTATTTACCGAATAAATCCATGCAAGAAGTAAGTTGTGTACCACTTTCAGAAATGTCTCTGTCATTGTGGTCTAATAATCCCATCCAGGGTCATAAAATACGTGCATGTGACCCTGGGTTATTCTCAACATACACTCTCATATCTTCTAAAACATTTTCTTTCTTTTATTTATATTACTTCTATTAATATGCCATTATATAGTTAGTTATATTATGTTTTATCTCATGTATAAAATGTTTCCCTCAACTGTATATTCACTGTAAATATAGATCTATAAGTGTGTGCTATATATTAAATAATATAGTTATAATATGATTTATTTAGCTATCTATCTCACCTACTACTGTGAAAGTTCCATGAGAAGGAGAGAACTGTCACTGCTTTGGTCAAAAATTTTTGCTCTCCAACAACCCAGCAAAGTCCCAGAGGCATGGCCATCCCACAGTAAAAGGGGTTGCATCAATAAAAAAGTATCTAAATTCTCAGATCTGAACTGTATGGGTTTCCTCACATTATGATCGTTTTGCAGCCTTGTTTTTGACAGACCTCATGGGGACTCAGGGCAGTTCCATTTTGTTCATTGAGAGGAAAACTGAAGATGGCGCTATCAAATGGAGTTTACTAAATCCAAAATGAACTTGGCCCTATAACTTCTCTACAGAATCAACCGGAAGATGATAAAGGAGATTGAAACAAAGAGAGACATATAAAAGAAATAATCCTGGCACAACATCTTGCAAATCAATCCTCTATGCCCTTATTTCCAAACTCTCCTGTAAGGTGGAGGCCTAGAAATCACAGCCATTTCATGGTGATTGTCGGACAGGCATTTACCGGTATTCACTTGCTTTTCTTAGAGTTTCTGGCAAGGCTGCTAATAAATATCTAGATCCAGATTTTACCCAGTCCATGGGCTTTCTTATGATGTCTGTAGTGATCTTTCTCCATCCAAAGTTATGCAAAGCACTCAAAAACATCCCCTAAGTCTCCGCTACTGTTCTTCAAAGTCTGTTAAAGAGCATCAAGGCAATGGTTAAATATTTTACAATGCTTGGGACTTCCCTGTTGGTGCAGTGGTTAAGAATCCGCCTGCCAATGCAGGGGACACGGGTTCGAGGCCTGGTCCAGGAAGATACCACATGCCGCAGAGCAACTAAGCCCGTATGCCACAACTACTGAGCCTGCTCTCTAGAGCCCGCAAGCCACACCTACTAAGCCCGCATGCTGCAACTACTGAAGCCTGCGCACCACAACTACTGAAGCCTGTGCGCCTAGAGCCCATGCTCCGCAACAAGAGAAGCCACAGCAATGAGAAGCCCGCGCACAGGTACGAAGAGTAGCCCCTGCTATCTGCAACTAGAGAAAGCCCGTGCGCAGCAGCAAAGACCCAACATAGCCATAAATAAATAAATAAAGTATTTTACAATACAGCTTTATTTCCGATCTTCTTTCAATATCCCAGATCCAGAGGAAAGATGCTTTTAGACTCTTTCTTTTCATTTGTTCTTTTCCCCCTTCTCAATTTCACCTCTCAAACTGAACCACAAAGTGTTAAATCCAATGATTTCCAGGAAACACTCAAGTGATAGTTTCTTCCTGTCCCAGGTTCTCTGTCCTATTCCTACTCACCTGTTTTCTACCTTTGGTTATATTTTCATTTTTCTTTCTATTTTAAATCAGTAACAGTAATAAATAATATCCCAGAGCCAGTGTACAGCTGAACATTGGATAATAATAATACTTTCCATTTATATTGTGCTTTTTAGAAAGCTCTTTCACTCATTTGTCTGAACTCAAAGTACCTCCATAGGATAAATCGGGCATAAAATAGAAAGTCAGTCAATACCACATCATCTAGTTTGATAAGGTGAGTGTACTACTTTTGACAGAAAAACAGGTTTTACCCTATATTGAGGGGAGAATATGAAATTTTACAAAGTTGCACAAAGTTGGAAAAGAGACTAAGAACCAATACATAGAAACATAAAAGATAGCTGTAGTTATTCTGGAAGAGAAACACAACTAGTTCAGCCATCATTCTCCCTCTCACCACTGTTTACAACACTCACTATAAATATAGATTCATAGGTGTATGAATTCATTTTAGCTTTTAAGATTCCTAATATTTAAAGAAAATAATTTTTAAGATGGTGTTTCAAAATACAGTGTACAGAGCCTCTGAAAATTTTAATTAGCTAGTTTTACAATTTAAAATTTTTAGCTAGAAATTACATATTATAATTATGAGAGTTTAAATCATAGTTTAATAAAACATTACTTTATACTTGAAACTTTATAAAATTACAAATGAGGCAGGAATCATACTCTTGTTTTGCAGATAAGGATACAGAGGCTAAGAACGATACCCAAAGCCACAGAACTGGCAAGGGGGAGGCCTAGATCTAGAAACCATCAATTCTGATCACAGTCCAACATTTTTTCCACCACCTCCAAGAAGGTATAATAGACTATTATAAGAAGTATGCAAGCTCATGCAGCTCAATATCAAAAACACAAACAGCCCAATCCAAAAATGGGCAGAAGACCTAAATAGACATTTCTCCAAAGAAGATATACAGATTGCCAGCAAACACATGAAAGGATGCTCAACATCACTAATCATTAGAGAAATGCAAATCAAAACTACAATGAGATATCATCTCACACCAGTCAGAATGGCCATCATCAGAAAATCCACAAACAATAAATGCTGGAGAGGGTGTGGAGAAAAGGGAACCCTCTTGCACTGTTGGTGGGAATGTAAACTGATACAGCCACTACGGAGAACAGTATGAAGGTTCCTTAAAAAACTAAAAACAGAACTACCATATGACCCAGCAATCCCACTACTGGGCATATACCCTGAGAAAACCATAATTCAAAAAGAGTCATGTACCAAAATGTTCACTGCAGCTCTATTTACAATAGCCCAGAGATGGAAACAACCTAAGTGTCCGTCGACAGATGAATGGATAAAGAAGATGTGGCATATATATACAATGGAATATTACTCAGCCATAAAAAGAAACGAAATTGAGTTATTTGTAGTGAGGTGGATGGACCTAGAGTCTGTCATACAGAGTGAAGTAAGTCAGAAAGAGAAAAACAAATACCGTATGCTAACACATATATATGGAATCTATAAAAAAAAAAAAGATTCTCAAGAACCTAGGGGCAGGACAGGAATAAAGATGTAGGCAATGGACTTGAGGAAACAGGGAGGGGGAAGGGTAAGCTGGGACGAAGTGAGAGAGTGGCATGGACTTATATACACTACCAAATGTAAAATAGATAGCTAGTGGGAAGCAGCCACATAGCACAGGGAGATCAGCTTGGTGCTGTGTGACCACCTAGAGGGGTGGGATAGGGAGGGTGGGAGGGAGATGCAAGAGGGAGAAGATATGGGGATATATGTATATGTATAGCTGATTCATTTTGTTATAAAGCAGAAACTATCACACCATTGCAAAGTAATTATACTCCAATAAAGATGTTAAAAAAAAGTATGCAATAAAATTTTTGACACCTGTTGTCTAATTTACGGGTTCAGTCTCTTTTCTCTAGTTGTTATGACTGTATTGAACCAAGAAAAAAAGTTACATTTTACAAATAGATTTTAACAATTTTATACGCAGAATATTTTAAAAGTTATTTTCACTAATCTACAAAAACGTTCTAACCTGAGTGAGGTCTAAAAATGCCATGTTTAGAGAGAGTAGAAAATTTATAAATAATAAGAAAGTCCTTATTATCATACATGATTTCCCAGGAATATTGTTGCCACCACATGGGGGTGTAGAGTTCTTACTATGCACTTTGCAGTCATTCTGAGCAGCTCAGATGAGCAAGCCTGGGAAGTAGCAGGGAGAGGTGAATTTTACTGGCAAACACAAAGCAATTTGTCTTATCTGCACTGAACATGAGGCCAGGGGCTAGGAGTGAAGTCCTAATTCATACTCAAAGTGTCTCCAATATGAAATTATCTTCACAGTATTAATATGCCTAAATTGTTCAATATAAAAAGTATTTCACACTATGTGTGAGTTACCCATGGTAGGGCAGCAATTCCACTGAAAGCAGGCATATTAGTACGTGCCATGCTATATTCTCCAGTCCAAGAAGTTGATTAGGAAATTGCTTAATTAAGCAATAGTTGCTTTTGTTGTTGGAATTACTGTGAGATAATTGACCATGATGGGAGCTGTGTCCCCAAGCTGAAAGCAAATCATAGGAGCCAAGGTCAATTATCTTATATTAATGCCCACAGAGAAAAGAGCTATGTGATCATCGTAAGACATAACTATAAAATACTTAAAGTCTTAAATGGTCAAACCTTTTCAACTACATTACAGTGATCACAGACCCAATGTAGTGTAATGGAAGTAAAACCACCACACTGAACACCCATACGGATCAGAAAGGTTTCTAACTGTAGACAAATTTGATAATAAGAGCACACCAAAAGAATTTCCCACATAGTTCATTACATCTGTATATGCAGGTTTTCTGCTTCTGTGTCTGTAGAGGGCACATTTGTAAAAGATTGTAAGAACCATTGCTTCTTAAGTCTATGGTGGTCATTTTAGGTGAGTCATTAACTCTTTCATTAACTCTTTTATATATATCTGATGTTTTGGGATAGGGGAGCATAGCTTAATTTTAGTAGAAAAAGCATAAACTTTGGAAATGAGCAGATTGAAGTTTGAAGCCTGGAAATTTCAGGTTTACCATGTACTAATTGTGTAATTTAACTACATAACAGGGGGTCCATAAAGGAAATAAAAGGCAATTCATATGAGATTCTGAAGGAAATTTAATGAAGGGAGGTATGGGCAGTGTTAAGGGAAGCAACAAGGAATAATGAGGCACTCAGGACACTAGAGCAGGAGCAAGAAGGCTTTACTTCCTCTAGGGCTCAGGGCAAGGTGGGAAAATAGAGAATTAGAGTCCAATGAGAGCTGGGGCCTTCACAGAAGTGTTTGTTGCCTGGCAGGAGCTACAATCATCAGTGACCAAATGCAACAGTACTAAAGCAGGAAATAAATTCCTTAGTCTTCTTCTTCTCTGGCCTTCTTATCTCTTGCAAGGGCCACCCTTTGTCTAAACTCAACCAGAAACAAGCTAGGAAGGAAGTCCTAGGTGGGTCAGACAATAGTGGTCAGCCCCTGAGGCACTTAAAAGAGCAGAGAACAGATAATTGTTCAGGGTTGGAAGAATGCAAACAGAGAAAAGCAGCTTATTCTGAGTCTTTTATCCTCATTTCTAAACAGAATGCAACAAACCCTTGCCCACTAAAATTGTAAAGATTAAGGGAAATATACAGAAAGTGCATAACACATAGCAGATGCTCAATAAATAGTAGCTAGGTCTTATTTTTAACCGTAACTAATCATTGTAAAGGTAAGTGTATATTCTTTGTTAAAAGCCAACAACCACTCAACAAGGTTACCCCTCAAGAAGCTATTTTGTTTCTTTTTCACAGAAAGCTGTTTTCTTCCTTGCAAAAGAGAGCACTAGCAGAGAGATGAAAGCACTGGAAAAATAAGTTCTCTAACGCTGTCAATCACATGCTTACTTCAGCTTTAATATGAGAGTCCTGAAAAAACAGTTGGTTATATATTTCTGACCAGCACAATCCTGCCCAAAGTGCACACGAGTGGGCTGTGATCTAAACTCAAAGTTCTAAACATTTTGTATCTTACATTCCATCACTAACCTATGAAACATCTGAAATGAAACAATGATTCCAATAGAAAGCAAAAGCTTACCTTTTTGAGGATATGTATATGCCTTCAGCCTTTACATTCAAAATTATTAATAAGCATCAAAGGCACTGAGGTTGGGTAGATGGCTATTGCTCTTGTAGAGTGCCCATGTTGCACAGGTCTTCCACAAGCATCCCCTGAAGTAGTTAGTCCCTGCTCTCCAGGCATTCTCCATCAAACCTCCACGTTTTACTGTCTCTAAGATCTATGTCTATCTGAGGTCTTGTTTGTTGATTTATTTGCTTATATATTGCTTATCTCCTCCAGAGTGGGAAGACAGTGGGAACCCAGGCAATCTTGTTCCTTTTTATGCCTAGTAGTACCTAGAACAGAACCTGATGGTAGATAATAAATAAGCTCATATATACACAGTGAAGCATGTGCATGAAAGCAGCTAAGGTACAAATTAGATTACATGATGTACTCAAACCACTTTGAAACAGGCACTCAAATATCATAGCAATTATGATTGTTGTTTTCATTGTTATTGCTACTATTAAGAATAATGACAAAATGGTACACCCGTGGTAAATATTATGGTGATGACAGACATTATTATTTTCCAATGACTGAGTCTTTGTCGTGCATGCCTGTACTTAGGGCAAGGCTGCCAGTCTTTGTAATCAGCCTGTGCCTACTGCCAACTTTATGTTTACAGTGACACTGCCAGCCAGATTTTGTAGCTTGGGATGATCTCTCTCAAGTTGTAGTGGCAATAATGTCCCAGATCCCAGGAAAAATGCCACATGCCAAATTCTAAGTGCTAAACAAATAATAAAAGGGAAGCCTATGTACTTTTACTTTGGGGAAGCTGAAGTAGAGGTACTTTTCCCAATTCCTTCTACTAAGTACAACTAGAAACCCTGGGCTTTATATATAGAACAAACATAAGACTAAAAGGTAGAAATAAGCAAGCTGACCAGATAGAGAACCTAGGGACTCAAGGAGCAATATGGTAGTGAGTTCCCTGGGTTTTCTTTTTGCTTCATATATTCCAGAGTTAGAGCTGAGGAAGGTGGAAACCCAGAAGTGTCAACAGGTGCACACATATAAGGCTCTAACAAAAGCTAATCCTCTCCAGCCAAAGGCCCAGGAAAGGGGCAGCCTAGAAAGACAGAAAACATTTAGATTATAATTGCTCTCCTCCTGCCAAACACCACACATACGCATGCACACGCACATACACACACACACACACAAACACAAACTACAGCCCTAACCCCACGCACACCAGCCAAGGCCAAGTCAGGAATCTAGGCTTCCATCCTTGTCAGCCTATAATGAGGTTTCCCAACACCACTTCTGGGATAGTGTCAGAGAATGCCTAGTAGGGATTCTGGACATTCATCTACTACACTGGGCAGTACTAAAGCCATCCCCATGAACAATAGTGTCAGTAGAGACTCCTTGGGAGGCTTGGACTTCTACTCGCACCTGGCAGTAACAAGGCATCCCTCCCTGTCAGTGGGGTGGTATCAGAGGATGCCTACTGGAGAGTTAAGACTTTCATCACTGTCCAAGGTAATAAGATCACACCCTCCCACCTCCACCCACCCTGATGTCAGTAGGGGCTATGTAGTGTGCAGTACCAGATGGGACTCCTATCCCTTTCAGCCAGGGAGGTATCAGTGAAAGCCTAGTGGGGAGCTGGAACCCTCACTTCCACTCAGCAATAATGGAGCCTTGCCTCTTTGGTGTCAACAGAGGCTGAGTGGGAAACCTGTACTTCTGCCCCCACTTGGCAATAATGAGGCAGCTCCTCCCCTTCTCCTGCCTCAAAAGTACAGGATTCAGTAGAAAATTACTCATCATACCAAGAACCAAGAAAATCTAAACCTGAAAGAAAAAAGACGATCAATAGATGCAACACCAAGATGACAGAGATGTTAAAATAATCCTACAAAAATTTTAGTTAGCCATCATAAAAATGCTTCAATGAGCAGTTATAAACATATCTGAAATGGGAAAATAGAAAGTCTCAAGAAAGAAAAAGTCTCAACAACAACAACAAAAATATAGAAGATATAAAGAAGTTTCAAACTGAAGTTTTAGAACTGAAAAATACAATAATTGAAATAAAAATCTCAATGGATAGGTTCAGTAAGGGAACGGAGGGGACAGAGGAAAGAATCAGTGAGCTGGAAGATAAAACAATATATTGGGTTGGCCAAAAATTTCGTTTGGGTTTTTCCATACGATGTTTTGGAAACCCGAACGAATTTTTTGGCCAAACCAATACATTACAACAGAGAATAAATTAACTCAAAAAACTGACAAGAGACTCAGGGATCTGTGGGACTATAACAAAAGATCTAACATTTGAGAGTCAGAGTCCCGGAAGGAGAAGAGAAAGAGGGCAGACCTGAAAAAGCACTCAAAGAAATAATGGCTGAAAACTTCTTAAATTTGGCAAGTGTACACGCACACACACACACACACACACACACACACACACACCCGTCCAGAATCAAGATGCTGAGCAAAACCCAAACCGGATAAGCTCAAAGAAATCTACACCAAGACACATCATAGTCAGTATTATGAAAACTAAAGATAAAGAAAAACCTTGTGAAAGCAGCAACACAGAAATGGCATTCTACCTACAGAGGAAGATCTATCTGAATGACAGTGGATTTCTCATCAGAAATCCTTCCAGAAGCCATAAGGGAGCAACAGAACATTCTTCAAGTGTTGAAAAAGAAAAAGGACTATCAATCCAGAATACTATATCCAGCAAAAATTCTTCAAAAACTAAGAGAAAATCAAGACATTCTCAGATAAAGGAAAGCTAAGAGAATGTGTCTCCAGCAGATTTACACCCCCAATCAAAAAAATCTAAAGAAAATTCTTTAGACAGAAAGGAAATGATAAAAGAAAAAACACTTTGAATATCAAGAAAGGAAAGAAGAGAATGTGGTAAGGAAAAATGCAGCTAAATACAGTAGACTTTCCTTCTTTCGAGTTTTCTAAATTATGTTTGATAATGGAAACAAACATTATAATGCATCTAATGTGGTTCTAAATGAATGTAGAAGAAATATTTAAGAAAGTTACATGTAAATAGAGAAGAGTAAAGGCATATAAATGGAGGTAAGGCTTTTCCACTTCACTTCAACTGGTAAGAGGCTGGTGTCAAAGCAAACAGAAGTAAGGAAATAATTTTTAAAAAGATAGGAGCAGAAATCAATGAAATTCAAAACTGAAAATCAATACATTGAAATCAATGAAACAAAGCCTTTTGTTTGAAAAGATCAATAAAATTGACAAACCTCTAGTAAGACTGACAAAGAAAAAAAGAAAGAAGGTATAAATTACTAATATCAGACCTCAAAAAGATAACAAATGAGTACTACAAGAAGTTCTACATGCATAAATTTGACAACCTAGGAAAAAATGGACCAATTCCTCAAAAAACACAAACTATCACAACCAACCCAATATGACATAATTTAAATAGATCTACAGCAATCAAGGGAATTAAATTGATAAACTTAAAAACTCCCAACTTTTCTCCCTACTAAGAAATTTCCAGATCCAAAACTAAAATTACAATACCGTTTACAATTGCTGAAAACGGCATACTTCGCCGTAAATCTAATAAAACATGCGCAGCAACTGTATGCCAGAAACTTCAGAATGAGACCTTATTTGGAAATATGGCCTTTTCAGATATAATCATGTTATGATAAGGTTATACCAGATCAGGGTGAGACCTAATCCAATGACCAGGATCTTTATAAGAAGAGAGAAATTTGGACATGAATTCTGAGGGGTCACTAATCAATCTAGCACGTACAACATGCATCTGTTCAGGCCTATTCCTTATGTAAACAAAATTCTGCAAGTATTATTACAAATTGAAATCATGTTTGCACACATTGTTGTGCAATTTATTGTTTTCTCTAATATTACTGACATTAGCTCACGATGCTACATATAGGTTCATCCCATTTTTTAAAAACTGTTTCATAGTATGCTTTATACTAAAGAACATGACACCAGAACTGCGGCTGTTTATATTACCACAGGTATTTCCTACCTACCATTCATCACTCACTATTCTAGGTTAAGATAGAGACAAAAGCATTGTAGGCACTGAAGATAGAAACAGCATGATCTGGGCAAATGGCAGCACCTCAAATAAAAATACTTACGATAACTAGCAAAGAACCACCCTAAATAAACATTAATTAGATTGAGTTGATTTGAATAGTGATAAACTAATAGAAGTTTAATTAAATCCGTTTCATGTTGTGAAAAACAGCCTTAGACTTAGGACTCCAGATGTAACTATAAAATAATGAGACTGAATCAACTTTATAAGCTCACAAACATACTCACACACACATTGTCACACCTTTATATAGTCATATACTGTGTGAGCTGATGCCTGAAATCAGAGAGAAGTCAACAACTGACAATATAAAAACAAACACTAGTACTTAATAGTTTCGTGTGCACAATGATATAAAAAAGCCTCCGATTACTTAGCCTCCTAGGCACAGATTGTGCTGTTCACTAACATGCTCAAATTAGTTATGCAAATCCTGTGCCATATTATGCCTCTCCACCATATGTGACTAGTTACCACAGCAGTCAGCTTACGTGCATATTTTCCATAGCAACCTAGGAATCTTTACTCTACAGAGACCTAAGTGAGACAGAATTGAAAGCAATTCCACAAGCAATATGAAATATAAATGTTGGCAATATCCCCCGAATCTTTCTTTAAAACAACAAACTTAGCATTGACTTTTAAATGCCACAGCCTCTGGACAGTTCTCTTCTATATTATATCAGCAACTCTTTCCTGTTGGAAATATAAAACTCTTTGAAACATATATGATTTGGAGGCATAAAGGGGAGTTTTTCTCTGGGTTCATTCTAGAGAGTGGGTGAGCTGGCCTCCATCTATAGTGTAGGAGAATTACAACAAAGGGTTAAGAAGACTGAAAGGTGCTATCTGAATGCAAGCTGTAAACTGAAGTTCCATATAGCGATGCCATGCACTTGGCTTCTTCATTGGCTCACTGTGTTGTTACAACTCAGACTACAGACTTGTACGTCAGTGCTTGTACCAAACTAAGCTGGAATTTCCCCTTGTTGCGTTGATCTTTTGAGAGCAGTTATCCAGCCAGTTATATTAATCTCATCCTTGATATTTAATAGGAAGGCTGTTTATCCTTAAAAGGTCTCCAGATCCACTGGCATATATGTATACAGAGGAAATATATTCATGAGAAACAGGATCCCAGATGCTTCATTCATTTACACTAGGTTTAATCCAGGTACAGAATTGAAGATACATACACACAATTAAGCCTGAGCAGTGGTCCTGGTATTGGGTTAAATTTACTTGAGGATAACATTATCGGTGGCTGTCATTATTTGAGCATTTATGTGCCAGGCACTATACTTGTTCTCTAGATCCATTATGATGAATCATCACAGCAATCCTGTGAGAAATAGCAGACTGTCTGCATTTCCTCGATGAGATAACCGAGGCACAGAGAAGGTACTTAGCCCTCCCCCAAAGCTACCTGGCTAGAAAATAATAGGAGTAAGATCAAAAGCCAGGTTTGTCAACTCTAAGAACCAGCATCATTCCATTATTCTCCGGAATATATGGAAGAGAAAAAAAAGAAAAGAGTTAAGGCTCGGAAGAAAGAGCCCAGTGTGGGACCCAAAACCATGCCCCAGTTTGGGAATGCCAGACAAGAATGCCAGGTGGAATAAGAGATTCTGAGGCAATCTTAGGCTGCTCTCAGAATGAAGGTCTTTTGGGGATGTCGTCCTCAGTTAAGCAGTGGCTCCATCCATGGTTCTCCTGGATGCTTTACACATCATATCTTTAAACTTCTGGGACAAAAGATAACTTCTCTAACACTGATCACAAACCTAACAGAAAATGTTGCTATTACTCAGGTTTTCAGTATTTCAGTGTTATATGCCCTCACTCCCCTGCCAGCACATACACCTCCCGTTGCAAAGGGACTGAACTTTTCTCATCCTTCTAGCATTTGGAAATGCAGGGTGCTGCCTATTTCAGAGGCAGAAGCTGTAACAGAAAGGAGTAGAAAGCATATTTTACTTATTGCCACATTATTTGCCTGCAGAGCTATCACCTTAGGGGAAATAGTCTACCCGATCCCTAACACGGTGCTAGGAAAAGCAAAAGCAACCTACTGCTTAGTCTTTAGCAAAATAAGCCTATAGAATTTTACATTTGCTTCTCATATTACAAGACTCTCTCAAAGACAGTTTGTCATGGACTACTCAGCTCGGTGGAAGGGCAGGGCTCCCATTTGCTGTGGCATCTGTGTGGGTCAGACAGTGTGCCCAGGAGTCTCTGAGCCGGCACCTCAGCATGCTGGGCACTGGATGGGCAGACTGGTGTGCTATCGAAGAATTCACTATTGGGACCTCAAATTCTGTGAACTGGTTATGGACTAGATGATAATCTAAGCATTTCCTGCTCTGCATCTCTAGATTACAGATACCCATAGCCACTTGAGTGATCAAGCCAAAACAAAAATCCGTGTCTATCCCATGCTTTGGCCTGTCAGTGGCTCTTCACGGTCTGTGCGGTCAGATCTAAGCTCCCTACATGACGCTTCAGAACCTCCCCGACCCAGCCCTTCTTGCCTCTCCAGCCTCAATTGCTACCACTCTCTCCACTGTCTTCTTGCTCTGAAACACTGAATTACTTGCAATTCCCTCCGTATATTATGCTGCTTCTCATCTCTGAACATTGGCTCACGTTCGTCCCTCTGCTTAGAAGGACCTACCTCCCTACCTCACCCTCACCTGCCGAATTTGTCTGGCCAACTTCACTCATTGGTTAGGATCACCACTCCCTCCAGGCTAAGTGAGATACCCCTTCTCTGTGCTTCATAATATTCTTACACTGTTATTCATCACACTTACACTGCTGTATTATGATCAGAACAGTATGGTGCTATTTATTTTCTGTAAATAACAGAAAGGTGTTATTTCCTTAGGAAAGTCTCTTGCAGTAAAAGATCTGCTTTTAAAAAAAGGCATTCTTTGATAAACCTGTGTAGATGCCTGGCCTGATAGGGCTGCTTCCTGCAATTCAAGCAGAGAAGGGGGGATGCATGCAGAAGGAGAAAGGAGAGAAGGCGTTAGAAGAGGAAAATGACTATGAGGGGACCAGCATCAGAGGCAGAGGTGAAGAGGAAGCCAGCAAGATAGTAGGAAAATCCGTGATCTGAAATGTGTGACACATTCACCATGACTAGGCAGTTACTATCCAGCAAAATTACTCAACTCCCAAATTGTTGGTGGCAAATAAAAGTGGTGTCTGGGGCAAACTGAGAATGAGGCTTTGCTTTATGTTTGCACTTACTGGGAGAGTAGATAACAGTATCTGTGTTGATACAGAAACACTGGAACACTGGAGACAGGAAGACATAGAAAGTAAGTCACAGAAACTTGCAGAAAGTGTGAAGAGAGGTTTTGACTGTCCCAGGATGTAGAATTGTGATTCAGTCGAAGTTTGACAACATCTCCAGAGGGAAGAAGTTCTTAGCAATTGTTGCCTTATATAATTATATGAAATATTTCTGCTTCCCTGACCAGCCTGGGAAATTCCCTCCTTGCTGCATTACCAAGACTATTCTAGCTCCTGGCACATTATAGACGTTCAATAAGTACTAGGTAAATCAATATTATTAATATTCTATAGGAGTTGGTGGTTTAAAGTAAATTTACAAGAATTGCATCTCGAAAAAATTTCCAGGACTCTAGAGATAGCTAGAGATAGTCTGTTCATTAAGAAGAATGCGAGTTATAAATTAAGAGCCTAAGCAAAACTAAATTAAGAAGGTCAATTTGCTGAAAAATTCATTTAAGGATTTTCAAAGCCACGTATAAATGAGTCTTAGATTATCTGCCCCAGTGCTCACATCTATTAGCCGGGAGAAATGTAGAGAATGAATTATGATGGGATGTCTCCCACATGTGAGGAGATCAGACGCCGTTAAACAGCACACCATCCCATAGGTGGGGATTCAAGCCAGCTCCTTCTCTCACCTGGAGCTGAAAGTGCATTCATGGCATTTTTCACATATCAAGCCCCAATGTAGCAACGGTCCCAATAGGGGTGACACTGGTATTGTCTGTTACTCTTTCATTTTGCTGCAAGCAGCTTTCAATTTGTTCTACCAGGCTACACCTGTCTGGGGTAAACATAAGCTCTGGAAGGTCAAGTGTGACACCACGGGGATCGCCAGCTCACTTTGGAGTACTAATATAACACCTTTGGAAGGTGCTCTGCACACATTCTGGCACCTGGAGCAGAGGGAACTTGATTTGATAGTAGGCTGACTTCAATTTATTAAAGGTGTAAACAGAGGTCTGCCTCCAGAGGAGAAGCAAACGCGGACACGTGGTACCATTTTATTGTTCCTGACTCCATTCATCTGAAAATGAAACCGGCCACTGAAAAACCTTAGAGCAGTTGTTCAAAACCTTCATCTGAAATCAAACTGGACCAAGAATGTTGGTAATGGTGGCCAGAGCCACCTGTACCTTCCACACCCCACGGACATTTACAAACACTTTTTTCTCTTAAGGAGCCTAGGAATCTAATGAATTTTCTTCTGCCTTTCCCCATGGTCTCAGTTTTCTCATTTGCAAAGCAGTCAAGGTATTTTTTGATTCATAGAATGGTTGATAATAACTGCAGTAGCGGCCACCTTTGGGGCATTTTTTGGGTGTCAGAGGCTATACCATGTGGCTCCTACACAGGATCTCTAATTCACACAACTGCCTTGCAAGAAAGCTGTTCTTAGACTCACAGACAGAGAAAAAAACTTACGGTTACCAAAGGAGAAAGGGCGGGGGAGGGATAAATTAGGAATTGGGGATTAACAGATATACACTACTATATATAAAACAGATGAACAACAAGGACCTACTGTGTAGCACAGGGAACTATATTCAATATCTTGTAATAACCTATAACAGAAAAGAATCTGAAAAACATATATATATGTAACTGAGTCATTTTGCTGTACACCTAAAACATTGTAAATTAACTATACTTGAATTTAAAAAAATTCCTTAAAAAAAAAGAAGGAAGCTATTCTTATCCTCACTTTATCAAGAAGGAAACTGAGGTCAGTGAAGTGAGGTATCTTCAATATCACACAGCTAGTAAACAGTGATGCTGGAACTGGAATAGAGATCTAACTCATACTCTCAACCACTATGGTCAAATTTCCTTAGAATTAAATGAAATAATATACATA
Organism: Monodon monoceros; assembly: GCF_005190385.1. Classification (NCBI taxonomy): domain Eukaryota; kingdom Metazoa; phylum Chordata; class Mammalia; order Artiodactyla; family Monodontidae; genus Monodon; species Monodon monoceros. The sequence goes on along the minus strand of NW_021703784.1, from coordinate 46,437,101 downwards.
AAAGCTTTTTGTAAACTGTAAATCAAAGCCAAAAATATAATGGAAAGAGAGTTCTTTTGCACTTCAATGGCTTATGAACAGCCATCACCGCCATTCTGTCATTGTATGGCCTTTGCCAAACCACCAAACCTTCCAGTGCTTCAGTTTCTGCATCTGTAAAATAGGGATGTTATTACCTGTTTAATTACCTACTTCCTCTACGTTCTACTCACCTGCAGAACTGGTGCTAAGAGCACAATAGATAACGGATGTGAAAGTTATTTGTAAACTGTGAAGCACAAGCATGAGGTGCTGTTTTTTGAAGGAAAAAGGCATAAATTAGGGCACTCAGGTCAATGTGGGCTTTGAAAGAGCAGAAAGACTCCCTCAGATTGGTGTTTAATCCACTGCTACTTTGTGGAGGAAACTATTTCATTGAGTAATTTGAGTATCCCAAAGCAAAGTGCTTTTCCCAGAGAACTGCCCTTTCAATCAGTGCTGGTGGCTGATCTAGCAAAGCAAAGGGGCCTCCCGAGGAGGGCGGAGAGACAAGCTTCCCGCTCACCAAGGACTTAAGTCCTGAGAGAAGCAGCCTCCTTAGGCTAGGAGTGGAAACGCACATTCCACTTTTTTCATCCAGGAAGACATCTAGATGTGCCCAGCATGAAAGCTAACCAATGACACACATTCCTAAGCTTGCACCTCAGATTTGGAGGGTGCTTTAGGGCGTAGATCTACAAAGATCCCCTGGATAACTAGCCAGTAAATTCTGAATCTCAGGTTGACAAAGATAATGTCTATGACAGCCAGCCTGCACCCATGCCCCAGCCACTTCTGATAATCTGTGGCTTATGTATATAGGAGAGAATGAGCATCCTGTTCTAGTCTTAGGTTAATACCTATTATGCATTTTCTATGGTGATTTGCTAGTGTAAGGGTACCAATGCTTTTATCAATGGGTTAAGATCATTACTCTGGCAAAGAGGTATCTGCACCTTGAATGCCACAGACAAATCATCTACTCAGATGGTAGGGATTTGCCTTAAACAAGACAAGACTGAAAGAAGAAGGGGTGGGTGCTATTGCAGGTAAATCTGTGGACAAATAATTAAGGGGGTGATAGGATAGGCCATCTGCTGAGAATATTTTTTCTCCTCCTTTAAAGGAATCATAAAAGTATGTATTAATATTAATATTACCACTAATAGAATGGTATTAGTGCTTCACTCAATTCTGAGCACATGCCAAGTAAATGCTTTATATATAAATAATTTTTTCTAATAATCTAAACTGATCCCTCACAACTCCTAATTTCTGAAATATTTCTTTATACTATTTCATGATACTTCTCTATCAGTCAGGAGAATGTCCTCAAGACACACTGCAGAATTCAAAACTTCCACATGAAGGACAGTGATTGACAGGCATTATGCCTTCAAGAAATTCTGTCTCTATTTATTATTCATGCAAGTAATACTCTGTTTCACCTATGCCTAGTACAGTGTCTGGCACCTACATCCTCACTGAAGGTTTATTGTTTTGAAATCAATGTGCCCTGCATAAAGCTAGAGGAAATTTTTAGGTTTTTTTTTTTTTTTTTTAAGAAATCAAAACCTTCAGTGAGTTATTTCCCTCTCTTTTCCATCGCTTTTGCATTTATTTCCATTCTAACTCAGGTTTAACTCATATTAACAAATTCATATTCATTTTTTTCACCAACATATCCAAGAAATATTTATTATACTATTGTATTATATAAATATACTTATGTTCAAGAAACTCAGGCAGATTTACCATGAAGCTAATGAAGCTCCCTCACTTGCAAGAGACCCTTCCAAAGCCCTGTATCTAATTTTGCAATTACGATTTGTTTTCATTTTCTTAAAAGTTCTCCCTGCCAAATTATAGAATGTTTGGGCCCACAAAAATCGAGCCCATCTCTATAAAAACTTTATTATATGTTTTAATCGTGTAAGGTACATGTTGTATAGGCATAGGACCTGAGAATTATAGAGGTAAATGACTTGTCCAGGTTCTCGTCTTGAGTGGCAAACTCATGAATCAAGCTGAGATTTTTGCCTCTAAATCCAGGACTTTTTGATTAAGCCATGATGCCTCCTTCTCAGATCTGAACACTGCCATATTGTGTTCTCCAGGGTGTTCATTTTCATCATCACTGAAATTACCTATTTCTCTCAAAGGTGGTCAGAAATTAACACATTTGTTGAGAGCCCATTACTCACCAGGGATTCTACCAGGTGCTTTGCATGTGCATGCACACACACACACACATACACACACACACACACACTTATGTACACATAAACGTACAATTTCTTTTTCTTGAGAAAAACAAGGCTTCAAAAGGGTGACTTGCTGGAAGTCTCATAATAGAAAGTGTGTGATATTTGCAACTATATCTACCTGACTCTGAAGCCTATGATTTTTCTATTATATAAGGCTGCTTCTCCTTTTTTGTGTCAAATCTAGACAAAGTAGTCACTTCACAGAAGACGTCATCTCTTGGACTTTCAGTGCATGTCAATAGTGGTTTTTCTTCATTGACACTGGGAAGCAAAAAGCCATGACCCAAGTCTCTTCAGATTCAAATGTCACAGGGGAGCAGTTGAGATATATAACATCACTCAAACAGTCCATCTACTGAAAAAGTGACCTTTTCATACTTGTATCTCTAGTACTGTCATATTTCTTAGACAGGGGAGATAATCCTATAAAAACCTCCCCCTGCAATCCAAGCTTGCTGTAATCCCCAGATCCACCCCTCACATCCCGATAAGACAAGCCATCTAAATTTCCATTGTCCTGACAAGGAGCAGACTTCAATTTAATAGGAAACCTTGGATAATCAAGATGCAGTCTCGCCCGAGACATTAGAAATGATGACAGCACATGCCCAGACTGAGCCAAATGACTTTGCATCCCAGGAATTGAAAGCAGCAGCTGCAATTGCACACCTCAAGAGTAATCACATAGGGTGTGCCCCGCCGCCATGGGAGGAGCCCTGAACAGAGCTGTAGCACCACTGCTGTGCGGCATAGAGCCTCCCTCACCTCTGGACGCTGACACATCTGGGGACCCCTCTGGACCAGACTTGCACAGGCTTTCTTGGAGATTTATGCATCTGCTACAAGGGTGGCCTCTCAGGCCCCTCCCAAAAGGAATCATTCTCAGGAAAGCTAGAAGCAGGGTCGCCAGAGTAAAGAATCCCTCAGACTGGGTGTAGGACTACCGCTCATCGTGGAATTAAAAGCACAAGAGCCCACAGAAAATTACATATGTGGTTCAGAACAAAAATTAAATACAACAGCAATTAAAACTATCCTACCAAACACAGAAAATACCGCAGGACTCCCCTCTGCCCCTGACCTCTGCCCTTCCCCCAGGATTAAAATCTGAGATGTTCAGAACCATTAGCAAGACTCAAGCTAATTCTAATACAAAAACAAGAAACAATATAATCTATTCCTTTTCGAGAGCCTCCTCATGATGGCCTTGGTTCACAATGATCCTCACCTTTCAACGGCTACTCTCCCTTTCTAGTTTCTTTCTCCTCCTGTCCATCTTCTACATTGCTGCTGGAGTATTTTTCTAAAGCGCACAGATAACCACGCCTTGCCCCTCTCAGAATCCTCTGGCTCTTTATTGCCTGACGGATACAGTACCGGACCCCTGGTCTCATGGACAATGCTCTTCACAATCTTCACCAAACTTACTTTCTAACCCTGATGCACCTTTTACTCCAGCCTCATGATACACCTAATGTCGCCAAGACACACCATACTTTCTTATATCTCTGTCCAGTGGACCTTGGCTTCTGCTCCTAAAGAGACCTTTTCTATTTTAAGCATGGAGAATTGCTATTCATCCCTCAGACCCAACTCAAATATCTTTTTTATTTGAGAGACTGAGCCCCATTCCCCCATAATGAATCAATCTTTCTACCGGGATTCCACAGGATTTGCACATAAAACTATGGAAACACTCATTACAATGCATTGTAAGTGCTGCTCAAATGGGTGTTTTCTCCAAGAGAGTGTGAACTTAGCAAGGGCTGAGTTCTTTGTTATTCTACTTTACATTACTCTGGGTACTCAGCATGGAGTAGCTAGACTACAAATGTAGGTAGAATATAAAAGAATGAACGAATGGGCAATGAACAAATAGAAAAATTGAATATAAGCAAAAGCAGAAAAAAGCATCAAATATGACACAAGGGGATATAATATATAAATTAGTGCCTTTAAATTTTTTTACCTAATGATAACCATTTTTCCAAAGTCCTTTCATTCAAGTGCTATACCATGGTTCTTTTCTATAGTAGAAGAAATAATGAACAACTATTTTTTCTCCAGAGACAGGTAATCTTACTTACTACATGCTCATATGATCCACTAATATATAGAACTCTAACAATAGCCTGTATCGGGGGGGGGGCGGTCAGTAAATCTTTTCTGTAAAGTACAGACAGTAAATATTTTAGGCTTCGCAGGTGCTATGGTCCCTGTCATTGGTCCTTATAATGTGGAAGAACTGAATAGATAATACATAAATGAATGGACATGGAGTATTCTAATAAAACTTTATTTATGGACACTGAAATTTGAATGTTATACCATTTTTGTGTTTCACAAAATATTTTTTTCTTGATTCTTTTTCAGCTATTTAAAACCATAAAAAATCATGTATGAAATGAGTTGTACAAAAACAGGTGGTGGGCAAAATTTGGCCCATGAGCTATATGATGAATTATCGTTTAAAAAATTTTTTTTAAAACTTTGACTCAAATGTTAGTCACTGTTGTATGGAGCTCTTTCCCAATATAAAAGGTTCTTTGTCACTGAAAATAATAAACCCTTGAGCACTGCAAAGAGTCAGAAACATGAAATAAACAGCAAGATGAATGATTTGTCACATTGACTGTAAAGACCTAAGCAGTTTATTGGTGGATTCACACTGCAGGATGGAAAATGGTGGTAACTTTTTTTTCCTTCTCAAATAAGAAAGGCCAAAAGCAACCTGCAGAATGTTACACCAGCAGATTGGTCACGATCAGCCTATGTTGATTGTATGACTCTGATGAAAACTTCAAAATGTCTCATAAAACACATTCATTGCCAAACATGACTGGGCGTTTTTGCTGAGATGTGTCACATATTGGTATCACAATCAATATTTTATCAAAGCAAAATTCTGAGAGAAACAATCATTTTGGAGAATCATCTCCATTGCCTTCCAGAAGCTGTAACCCATAGGCAGGAATTGCATCGCTGCAGTTCAAACCTGTGCAGGAGCCAGATCAAGTCTCTTCTTAGAATGTCCAAAACACTTTACATGGCAAAGTGCTTTCCAATTATTTATTCGTTAATTAAACTCACTAGCTCCACCTCCCACTCCCAGGGGTGTTGAGACAGCATTTTTCTTTTTTTGTTTTTTTTTGCGGTACGCGGGCCTCTCACTGTTGTGGCCTCTCCCGTTGCGGAGCACAGGCTCCGGACGCACAGGCTCAGCGGCCATGGCTCACGGGCCCAGCCGCTCCGTGGCATATGGGATCTTCCCGGACTGGGGCACGAACCCGCGTCCCCTGCATCGGCAGGCGGACTCTCAACCACTGCGCCACCAGGGAAGCCTAGAGACAGCGTTTTATAAATGGCGAAATCAAGACATTTATTATCTATAGAATGCGATTGTTATGACTAGTAAATGATAATGGGAAGGAGGGGCAAGGTTCTTTTTTAAAGCAAATTAATGGGCAAGGAGTATAAATAATTAATTAGATAGAGATGGTGAAAGCATTTTAAATGCAAGGAAGCACCAGCTCAGTTACTAAAGTCTGTTTAGTTATTTTCCAAAAATTTACACTCCCCCCAAAAGTTTTTTATGAAACATTAGGGACCATTTTTATCCCCATTTCATTTTAGAAGATGAACCCTGTGGAGTTTAAAGAAACTGTCAAGCTGAAATGGCAGGGTCACTCTGGCTTTCCAGGAACTCAATGTGGCTAAGATGTAAAGATGGTGGTGCTTCTAAACGTCATGACATTTTCTTGCAGAAAGAGAAGGACTGGCACTTGGAAACCTCGACATATGTCTGGACTTTTCAGAAACACAAAGAACACAGAAGAAATACTGTCACCACAATTATATTTTCAAGGAAAAAAAATGTGTAAAAGGAACTGGTATTTGCTCCTTTATCAAAATTTCTCCACCTTGGTTGAGCCATACTACTTATAAACTAGCTTGTACACTGTTATGTAGTTATCCCAATTCCTTTGTGAGATAAGGAATCTTTTGAAGATAGATACCATGTTTTAAAAATACTTTTGATGCATCAGTTTCTTCATCTAAAAATGGCAGTATAAAAGCAGCTACTTTATTAGGTTGTGTGAAGGTTATTTAAGAATGTTGACATGTACACACTGCTATATTTTAAAGGGATAACCCACAAGGACCTACTGTGTAGCACAGGGAACTCTGTTCAATATTCTGTAACAACCTAATTGGGAAAAGAATTTGAAAAAGAATAGATACATGTATATGTATAATTGAATCATTTTGTTGTACACCTGAAACTAACACAACATTGTTAATCAACTAGACTCCAATATAAAATAAAAAGTGTAAAAATAAAATGCACATGAAACATATTTCTTAGTGTAAAGCAAGTGTTCAATACATGTAAGCTCTACTTAAAAGTGCTCAGTAAATATTTGTTGAGTAATGAATTGATGAAAGAAGGAATAAATGAATTAATGAATGAATAGCATTGTAGCATCTCATTACTGTGTAGAGCTTGCAAGTTTTCACTGACTCTTAGGAATTCACTGAAGAAAGCCATCAAGTCCTTAAGATGAGCACTAGATATTACAGGAAGTTCATTTCCTGTTATATTCATACTTCTCCACTGCAGCCACCCCAGCCGGGACTGTTTGTTCCTTGAAAATGCCAGACATGCTTCTATGTCTAAGCCTTTTCACTTGCTATTCTCTCTGCCTTTCTCCGGGTATTACAATGGCTTGGTCTCTCACCTCCTGAAGGTATTTACTTGAATGTCACCTTCTCACAGAGGCTTTCCTGAACCATCCTATTTAAAATTTACCCTCTCCCCCAACTACACACACGTCCTATTCCCTTACCTGCTCTGTTTTCTCTACAGCATATATCATCACCAGACATAACAAAATATTGGGTTGGCCAAAAAGTTCGTTCGGATTTTCCGTAACAGCCTACCAAAGACCCGAACGAACTTTTTGGCCAGTCCCAATATATTCCTTACTTATTTTCATTTGGAATGTAAGCTCCATATGTCTGGCATTCCAGTCTGTTTTGTTCACTACTTTAGAAGAAAAGCCTTTAGAACAATGTCTGGTACATAGTAGGTGCTCAATTATATTTGATGAATGGATGAATGAACCACACAAACATAAATATATCATAAAGAACAAAGGTAGGGCTTCCCTGCTGGCGCTGTGGTTGAGAGTCCGCCTGCCGATGCAGGGGGACACGGGTTCGTGCCCCGGTCCGGGAAGATCCCACATGCCGCGGAGGGGCTGGGCCCGTGAGCCATGGCCGCTGAGCCTGCGCGTCCGGAGCCTGTGCTCCGCAACGGGAGAGGCCACAACAGTGAGAGGCCCGCGTACCGCAAAGGAAAAAAAAAAAAAAAAAAAGGTAGCATGGCTCTGCTCATTCATTACAAAAATATTGATCGACAGGAATTATGAAAGGCACCTGAGTGAGCTGTAAAGATAAGTAAGGCAATCTCTGTAAGGAGGATGGAATTAACCAGCTGGCATTGTGAGTTTCAACAGCACTACTTCCTTCTTGTCCAAAACTCAGCTCTTGCTCTGTGCCCCTCTCACCCATAGCAAATCTAAAATCCTCGCAATCCTAACAGCCAAACACCCCGTAGGCAGAACTGCAGCCTAGCAAGAGAAGCACTGACTTCAAGCTGCCCTCTCATCACCTGTTCACATCTTCACAAATTCAGGCAGCTGATACACATTTGATGAAGGCCTACAAGGTCCTTGCCCTTTGCTAGGTACTGCAGGCATTCAGAGGATTTAAGGAATAGTTGCTGACTTTCACAGAAGAGGAAACAATGTTAAAATTATGAAGAGGTGACTAACAAAAAATAATCCTCAGTAACTGTAAAATGTTTGATTCCAAACAGCAAGTACTATGGGATTTGCAAGGAAGGGAAGAGAAATCGCCTCATCTGGGATGATTCCTGGGTAATAATTTAACGAGTGACGCGGGAGATGATGTATCCTCTTTCTTGAGAAGCTTGTTTCTATGAAATTAGAAGAAAATGAATCCTTATCTACCACTACCAAGCAATAAGGCATCATGCTAGGTACCTTCACCTAAGTTTTTATATACCTTGTGACAACTCAGCAAACTCGGTCATATTATTCCCATGTTTATGGAAAAATTAAGGCTCAGAGACGTTATACTACTTGCCAAAGGTGCCGCAGAGTTGCCCAATGCCAACAGCCGTGTTCTGAGGACCACACAGGACTGTGTATGGTTGTGTACCAAACTGTGTGTCTGAGACTTAAGCGTTGCAACGTTCAAAGCTAACAATTACTAGACGGCCACAGTGCACATGGCAGCTTACGAGAGCCAGCAGGTGGCCCCCCCCACAACCACACCTCCTGCATTATAGGGATGGAGGCTTTTGTTCTCCACCGGACACACTGTTTCTATCTAAACTGACCTTGACTGTGGGCTCCTGATATTTGGAACCTTCAGAACTATAAGGAAAAATCAACGTGGGTGTAAGAAATACCCTTTAAAGCCTGTAAATTAACGTACTTAATCACTTACTCATCTTGATTTAATTTCCTAAGACTGGAGAGACAGTCTCCAACAAGAAACAATCTTTGGTGGGGAGTTATGTGCTCAAGCTCTGGGTACAGTGCTGTATGGCCTTTGAACATCCACAAAGGGACCGTGTGATACAACACCCAGTTCCCTCGACTTCAGGTGCAAGTATCAGGAGACCTGACTTTGAATCCCAGCTTGATATCCACACACTGAGAGTCCGTGACAGGATCCCCCTACTGTATTCACATTTGTACAATGAGGAAGAGAAGGTAGGCAGAATGTGCTGTTCCTTCTAATTCATAAGGCCTGAGCTGACAAACTAAACATACTCATGGGAGGCTTCCATAAACTATAAGGACCTTGCAACTTTTCTACCAAGCTCTTGACCTCATGGGACCCTTTTCAACTTAACTGTGTCTTCTGAAAGAGTCACCATGTCTGAGAAATGTGCTATTTAAAAAGCCACCAAAAAAATAAAAGCAATTAAATCCAGGAATGTAGTAAACTGTGATAAAGGTGTGTTCACTGACTCCCGCTGGTGTTTATAGTGCTATTTGTCTTCTGCCTGTCAGACTCATTTCAGACTCCTATAATTACTGAGGGTAACCATCTCATCCAAAGGCATCCTTACAGTTTAATCTGAATTAGCAGATAATTTCAGCAACTTCTGTTCAGCACCCTTATTATTTCAAATCACATTATAAACCAGCAGGATGCAAAATTATACTGGTTCACATAGTGTTTCAATTACTGTCTTTTCCATAGACATGCACCCTTCCTCACTCGTTCACCTTCTGCATCAGTTACAGAATGTTTTCTTTCCCTTCTTTTTCTCCCTCTAAAGGTGGCTTTGTTACCCTGCCTTGCCTGAGATCTTTTCCAACCCTTCTCTTATCTCTTAGCTTCTTCTCCTTCCAACCAGGAAAATATCAATATGTAATGATTTGATATAGAGCACACCTCCTCAGTGTTTAGCTTTTGTGTTTTTGATTTTGGGGGGTTTTCTTTTACTTTTCGGTCCTCGGCACGCATCCTATTCTAACTTCTACTAACACGCTCTGATATTTGACTTCGGGAATTCATTCTGCGTCTACAGACTTGCTAAGGTGTAAGAGATGGAGTAGGGGGACTCTTGGAGGCAAAACGTACAAACTTGTCCCCATCACATGGCTTGCAGCTCAGCGCTGCCTTCCCCAAACAAATAACTGCAATTTTCTCTTGAAATTGTTCTTCAACTCTTCAGTTTGAGAAATACTATTTCTCCCAAGCTATGATGTCTTTACCTTTGACATTTATACTTTCACATTTATACTTGAGTTAGTTAGCCCAGACCTATTTTGGGCCTCAGGGAGGGGCCCAGAAATAGTGCTTTATTCAGCTGTATGTGACACGGTCGAGAAACAGATTACAAAGCCACACTGCTGCTGTCATTACCATGTCCTAAGTTGCCATGTCCTCTCATAAGGGCTACATTTGCAGCTGCCTCCAGTCTCAATTTCCATTGATCCTTCTTCAACATAGCACTCAGAGTGATCTCTCCAAAAAGAAACCTTATATTTCCAGTTTCCTGTTCAAAACCCTTCAATATGTGGTAAACTCCAATCCCGGATATTCAGTAAAGAATGGAAATAGAAAGACTTTCTAAAAAGGTTTTTCTGGACAATGGAGCCCACATTTCTGCAGAGCTGGAACTCCCAGCTCAGGGTCTCTTCCCTCCGCCGTCACTGAACTGCCCCGGAGCACAAGGGGAGGGTGGCCTCACTGAGGCTGCCGGCTCTGGAGGGGTCCCAGCAGCCAAAGCCGCGGCAGTCCAAAGGACCGCGGGCCGGATAACTCATCCTGGGGTAAGCCAGCTGCCGTGTCATGAGGACACTCAAGCAGCCCTAAGGAGAGATCCATGTGGCAAGGAACTGAGGCCTCCTACCTACAGCCATGTGACTGAGTCATCTCAGAAGTCAAAAGATTTAATTTATTTTTGGTTATGGTGGGTCTTCGATGCTGCACAGGGCTTTCCAACCTGGGGGTCCAGCAATGGGAGGAGGAATTCCTAGAGAATCAGACTTTGAAGGCCACTGGGATTTGATTGCAGGACTTCAACAGAACTGGGGTAAACAGAGACTCCATTCTTGGAGGGCACACACAAAGTAGTGTGAGCATCGGGACCCAGTGTAAGGAGCAGTGACCACAGGGGAGATTGAACCAGACATACCTGCTAGTGTTGGGGGGTCTCCTGCAGACGCAGGGGGTGGCTGTGTCTTACCGTGAGGACAAGGACACTGGCAGCAGAAGTTCTGGGAAGTACTCCTTCACGTGAGCCCTCCCAGACTCCACCATTAGCCCCACCAAAGAGCCTGGGTAGGCGCCAGTGTTGGATCGCCACAGGCCAAACAACCAACACAGAGGGAACCCAGCCCCACCCATCAGCAGTAAATCAGATTAAAGTTATACTGAGCTCTGCCCACCAGAGCAACAGTCAGCTCTACCCACCACCAGGACCTTCCATCAGGAAACTAGCATAAGCCTCTTATACAGCCTCATGCACCAAAGGGCAGACAGCAGAAGCAAGAAGAACTACAACCCTGCAGACTGTGGAAAAAAAAACATATTCACAGAAAGATAAGATGAAAAGGCAGACAGCTATGTACCAGATGAAGGAACAAGATAAAACCCTAGAAAAACAACTAAATGAAGTGGAGATAGGCAACCTTCCAGAAAAAGAATTCAGAATAATGATAGTAAAGATGATCCAGGGGAAAAAGAATAGAGGCAAAGATCGAGAAGATGCAAGGAATGTTTAACAAAGACCTAGAAGAATTAAAGAACAAACAAACAGAGATGAACAATACAATAACTGAAATGAAAACTACACTAGAAGGAATCAATAGCAGAATAAGTGAGGCAGAAGAACGGATACGTGACCTGGAAGACATAATGGTGGAATTCACTGCTGTGGAACAGAATAAAGAAAAAAAGAAGAAAACAAATGCAGACAGCCTAAGAGACCTCTGGGACAACATTAAACACAACATTTGCATTATAGGGGTCCCAGAAGGAGAAGAGAGACAGAAAGGACAAGAGAAAATATTTGAAGAGATTATAGTCGAAAATTTCCCTAACATGGGAAAGGAAATAGCCATCCAAGACCAGGAAGCGCAGAGAGTCCCATACAGGATAAACCCAAGGAGAAACATGCCAAGACACACAGTAATCAAACTGGCAAAAATTAAAGACAAGCAAAAATTATTAAAAGCAGCAAAAGACAAATGACAAATAACATACAAGGGAACTCCCATAAGATTAACAGATGATTTCTCAGCAGAAACTCTACAAGCCAGAAGGGAGAGGCATGATATACTTAAAGCGATGAAAGGGAAGAGCCTACAAGCAAGATTACTCCACCTGGCAAGGATCTCATTCAGATTTGATGGAGAAATCAACAGCTTTACAGACAAGCAAAAGCTAAGAGAATTCAGCACCACTAAACCAGCTCTACAACAAATGCTAAAGGAACTGCCCTAAGTGGGAAACACAAGAGAAGAAAAGGACCTACAAAAACAACCCCAAAACAATTAATAAAATGGTCATAAGGAATGTACATATCGATAATTACCTTAAACGTGAATGGATTAAATGCTCCAACCAAAAGACACAGGCTTGCTGCATGGATACAAAAACAAGACCCATATATATGCTGTCTACAAGAGACCCACTTCAGACCTAGGGACACATTCAGACTGAAAGTGAGGGGATGGAAAAAGATATTCCATGCAAATGGAATTCAAAAGAAAGCTGGAGTAGCTATACTCATATCAGATAAAATAGACTTTAAAATAAAGAATGTTACAAAAGACAAGGAAGGACACTACATAATGACCAAGGGATCAATCCAAGAAGAAGATATAACAATTATAAATATATATGCACCCAACATAGGAGCACCTCAATACATAAGGCAACTGCTAACAGCTATAAAAGAAGAAATTGACAGTAACACAATCATAGTAGGGGACTTTAACCAATGGACAGATCATCCAAAATGAAAATAAATAAGGAAACACAAGCTTTATATGACACAATAGACCAGATAAATTTAACTGATGCTTATAGGACATTCCATCCAAAAACAGCACATTACACTTTCTATTCAAGTGCGCACAGAACATTCCCCAGGATAGATCACATCTTGGGTCACAAATCAAGCCTCAGTAAATTTAAGAAAATTGAAATCATATCAAGCATCTTTTCTGACCACAACGCTATGAGATTAGAAATAAATTACATGGAAAAAAACATAAAAAACACAAACACATGGAGGCTAAACAATACGTTACTAAATAACCAAGAGATCACTGAAGAAATCAAAGAGGAAATTTAAAAATACCTAGAGACAAATGACAATGAAAACACGACGATCCAAAACCTATGGGATGCAGCAAAAGCAATTTTAAGAGTGAAGTTTATAGCTATACAAACTTACCTCAAGAAACAAGAAAAATCTCAAATAAACAATCTAACCTTACACCTAAAGGAACTAGAGAAAGCAGAACAAACAAAACCCAATGTTAGCAGAAGGAAAGAAATCATAAAGATCAGAGCAGAAATAAATGAAATAGAAACAAAGAAAACAATAGCAAAGATCAATAAAACTAAAAGCTGGTTCTTTGAGAAGATAAACAAAATTGATAAACCATTAGCCAGACTCATCAAGAGGGAGAGGACTCAAATCAATAAAATTAGAAATGAAAAAGGAGAAGTTAGAATGGACACTGCAGAAATACAAAGCATCCTAAGAGACTACTACAAACAACTCTATGCCAATAAAATGTACAACCTGGAAGAAATGGACTAATTCTTAGAAAGGTATAGCCTTCCAAGATTGAACCAGGAAGAAATAGAAAATATGAACAGACCAATCACAAGCACTGAAATTGAAACTGTGATTAGAAATCTTCCAACAAACAAAAGTCCAGGACTAGATGGCTTCACAGGTGAATTCTATCAAACACTTAGAGAAGAGCTAACACCCATCCTTTTCAAACTCTGCCAAAAAATTTTGGAGGAAGGAAAACTCCCAAACTCATTCTATGAGGCCACCATCACCCTGATACCAAAACCAGACAAAGATACTACAAAAAAAGAAAATTACAGACCAATATCACTGATGAATGTAGATGTAAAAATCCTCAACAAAATACTAGCAAACAGAATCCAACAACACATTAAAAGGATCATACACCAAGATCAAGTGGGATTTATCCCAGGGATGCAAGGATTCTTCAATATATGCAAAGCAATCAATGTGATACACCATATTAACAAATTGAAGGAGAAAAACCATACGATCATCTCAATAGATGCAGAAAAAGCTTTTGACAAAATTCAATACCCATTTATGATAAAAACTCTCCAGAAAATGGGCATAGAGGGAACCTACCTCAACATAATAAAGGCCATATACGACAAACCCACAGCAAACATCATTCTCAATGGTGAAAAACTGAAAGCATTTCCTCTAAGATCAGGAACAAGACAAGGATGTCCACTCTCATCACTATTATTCAACATAGTTTTGGAAGTCCTAGCCATGGCAATCAGAGAAGAAAAAAAAATAAAAGGAATACAAATTGGAAAAGAAGAAGTAAAACTGTCAGTGTTTGCAGATGACATGATACTATATGTAGAGAATCCTAAAGATGCCACCAGAAAACTACTAGAGCTAAACAATGAATTTGGTAAAGGTGCCAGATACAAAATTAATGCACAGAAATCTCTTGCATTCCTATATACTAATGATGAAAAATCTGAAAGAGAAATTAAGGAAACACTGCCATTTACCATTGCAACAAAAAGAATAAAACACCTAGAAATAAACCCACCTAGGGAGACAAAAGACTTATATGCAGAAAACTATAAGACACTGATGAAAGAAATTAAAGATGATACCAACAGATGGAGAGACATACCATGTTCTTGGATTGGAGGAATCAATATTGTGAAAATGACTATACTACCCAAAGCAATCTACAGATTCAATGCAATCCCTATCAAATTACCAATGGCATTTTTATGGAACTAGAACAAAAAATCTTAAAATTTGTATGGAGACACAAAAGACCCTGAATACCCAAAGCGGTATTGAGGGAAAAAAACGGAGCTGGTGGAATCCGATTCCCTGACTTCAGACTATACTATAAAGCTACAGTAATCAAGAAAATATGATACTGGCACAAAAACAGAAACATAGATCAATGGAACAGGATAGAAAGCCCAGAGATAAACCCACACACCTATGGTCAACTAATGTATGACAAAGGAGGCAAGAATATACAATGGAGAAAAGACAATCGCTTCAATAAGTGGTGCTGGGAAAACTGGAAAGGTATATATAAAGGTATGAAATTAGAACACTCCCTAACACCCTACACAAAAATAAACTCAAAATGGATTAAAGACCTAAATGTAAGGCCAGACACCATCAAACTCTTAGAGGAAAACATAGGCAGAACACTCTATGACATAAATCACAGCAAGATCCTTTTTGACCCACCTCCTAGAGGAATGGAAATAAAAACAAAAATAAACAAATGGGACCTAATGAAACTTAAAAGCTTTTGCACAGCAAAGAAAACCATAAATAAGACGAAAAGACAACCCTCAGAATGGGAGAAAATATTTGCAAATGAAGCAACTGACAAAGGATTAATCTCCAAAATTTATAAGCAGCTCATGCAGCTCAATATCAAAAAAACAAACAACCCAATCCGAAAATGGGCAGAAGACCTAAATAGACACTTCTCCAAAGAAGATATACAGATTGCCAACAAACACATGAAAGAATGCTCAACATCATTAATCATTAGAGAAATGCAAATCAAAACTACAATGAGATATCATCTCACACCAGTCAGAATGGCCATCATCAAAAAATCTAGAAACAATGAATGCTGGAGAGGGTGTGGAGAAAAGGGAACCCTCTTGTACTACTGGTGGGAATGTAAATTGATACAGCCACTATGGAGAACAGTATGGAGGTTCCTAAAAAACTAAAAATAGAACTACCATACGACCCAGCAATCCCACTACTGGGCATATACCCTGAGAAAACCATAATTAAAAAAGAGTCATGTACCAAAATGTTCATTGCAGCTCTATTTACAAGAGTCAGGACATGGAAGCAACCTAAGTGTCCATCAACAGATGAATGGATAAAGAAGATGTGGCACATATATACAATGGAATATTACGCAGCCATAAAAAGAAACAAAATTGAGTTATTTGTAGTGAGGTGGATGGAACTAGAGTCTGTCATACAGAGTGAGGTAAGTCAGAAAGAGGAAAACAAATACCGTATGCTAACACATATATATGGAATTTAAGAAAAAGAAAAAAACGAAGGTCATGAAGAACCTAGGGGCAAGATGGGAATAAAGACACAGACCTACTAGAGAATAGACTTGAGGATATGGGGAGGGGGAAGGGTAAGCTGTGACAAAGTTAGAGAGTGGCATGGACATATATACACTACCAAATATAAAATAGATAGCTACTGGGAATCAGCCGCATAGCACAGGGAGATCAGCTCGGTGCTTTGTGACCACCTAGAGGGGTGGGATAGGGAGGGTGGGAGGGAGGGAGACGCAAGAGGGAAGAGATATGAGGACATATGTATATGTATAACTGATTCAATTTGTTATAAAGCAGAAACTAGCACACCACTGTAAAGCAATTATACTCCAATAAAGATGTTAAATAAATTAAAAAAAAGACACATGCACCCCAATGTTCATTGCAGCACTATTTACAATAGCCAGGTCATGGAAGCAACCTAAATGTCCATCGACAGACAAATGGGTAAAGAATATATGGTATATATATACAATGGAATATTACTCAGCCAGAAAAAGGAACAAAATTGGGTTATTTGTAGAGACCTGGATGGATGTGGAAACTGTCATACAGAGTGAAGTAAGTCAGAAAGAGAAAAACAAATATCATATATTAACGCATATATGTGGAACCTAGAAAAATCCTAAAGATGAACTGGTTTGCAGGGCAGAAAATGAGACACAGATGTAGAGAACAAACGTATGGACACCAAGCGGGGAAAGGAGCGGGGGTGGGGTGAGGGTGGGGGTGGGGGTGGGGGGGCGTGGTGGTGGGATGAATTGGGTGATTGGGATTGACATGTTTACACTGATGTGTGTAATACTGATGATTAATAAAAACCTGCTGTATAAAAAAATAAGTAAAATAAAATTCAAAAATTAAAGAAAAAAGGTTTTTCTGTAGGACATGAGGAGACTGGATAGAAAAGTATTGATAAAACTCAATTTGTTGACTATCTAATATAGTCCACATCCTTTAGAGAAAACATCTATTTAATCTTTTAATCATCCCATAGTGTATTAATAAGCCCATTGATAGATGAGGAAAATGGGAATGATCATACAAATGATGAGTGATACATAAATTGACCAAAGTTCCACAGCTAGTAAGTGATGGGCTCAAGGCTCAAACTAAATTTTCCTCATGTTAAAGTCTCTGCTCCTTCCACCACACCATGTTAGAAGGGGTATGACAGAGTGAGTAGTTTTCCTACTAGCTCATCTAGGATGAGCTGGATAGGAAGGTGGTTAAAATTATACAGGAAAGTGAATGGGAATTTACCTCAACTGAAAGCCAGCTAAGAAAAACTAATTTTTTATGTATGTCAGATCCCTTTCAAATATGATTTCATAGAGGGATTTAAAATCCTGAGGGCATGTTCAGACTTGACTCATTAGGAAATAAAGAAATGATGTTAGATTATGAATTTAGGAAGGTGGTATTGACTGATCAAAATACAATTTTTCGAAGAGTAGTCTGGCTATAGATGCAATTCCTATCTCAGGTATTAGGAGGAGGAGCATGCCAGGACAAGAGCCCAAGATAAAGCTGTGGGAACAGGCGACGTTGACAGGAGGGCTGGAGAGATGACAATCCAGGCTGGAACTAAGTGCAAATGATCAAAAAAAAAAAAAAAAAAGGCCAAACCAGATGAACAAACTTAGAGACTTTGACAGAACTTGAAAGTAAAGACTGAGAGCCAATTTCTTCTTTTGGTTGGTGGGTTCATAGGATTTTATTTTACTGTTATTCTTCAGAATCCAGATATAGGCCATGTGTATGTTCTCATAAGCCTTAAATACTTCAGACTTTAAAATTGGGATAAAAAAAGACTGATAGACAAGTTTTGACATGTAGGTGGGGAAAGTTTGCCAAATTAAACATCCAGTTGCCATGCCAAGATGGAAAGCTGAAGATGAGGGTAGGTCCAAGAGGACTAGATAGGCAGGGGCAGGAGAGGTGCCATCAGCTAAGACAGATGCGGTCGGGGCTCTCACTGGAGTTGCCAAGATTTTATATGTATATGCTCTGTGAGGTGCTCTGTAACCTGGGTGCTTAAAACTATCCCACCATTTTTTACATCGTTCATGGAAAACGATGGGAGAAGCTACTAAAGACAGGAAGATAAGTTAGGAGGCTTTTATCGAGTTTGAGGTGCTGAGACCGGGACTAGAATAGTTGATGAGACACCGGAAACAAAAAATAAACTGAAGGTTCTATTTTAAAGGGAGAAATAGCAGTAACGATGGAAACAAAGAGCACTTGTAGAAAAATCACATCAAAGATTTTCCTCTGATTTTCCTCTCCAGTTAACTCCTACGCTTATCTTCCTGTTATTGATCTTTTCATATTTAATCTGCCAATGAAGCCATAGGAGTTCTCCTATAATGAAAGCAGTGAGGAGGAATGAAGATGTGGAGGTGCCAAAGCTAAGATGCAATAAAATCACCTCCATACCATTAGCGTGGTAGAAAATGAAAATGAAATTCTAGCTCAGTACATCATCTCAGAAACACAATTTCAGCTCCATTGGCCACTGTGAAAATGCAAAATAATCATTTATCGAACTGCTCTATGTTGGTGTGCTGAAAGATGATTTAGAGCAGTGAAAGAAATGAACTTGGCAAATGGTGGAACAGTCCCCGTATACAGGTGCTGCCAACAGAAAAGGGCAGTATCTATCCCCAATAATACATAGTGCGTTAAATATGTCAAATCAATGGTGAGTCTCTAGCAGAGTTTCTCTTCTACTGAGCTCTCCTCGAACTGTCTCCTACCACCATCAGGGGTGTGTGCTTTGGGGAATACAAACACATTTTTATATGAGCCTGAGTAAAATAAAATTAGACAAGGAAAATAAATAAATCACATATAATATTGTCATATATTTATTATTATTCTCAAATATTCGCTGCCCTCCCTGTGTGAGGAGTATACCTCCCTGCCCTGCTCACACTGGGCTTGGACGTGTGATTTGTTTTGATCAATAGAATGTGAACAGAAGTGACATAGAGCCCTTCTGACTCAAAGCTTTAAGACTCCTCAGGAAGTCTCATCTTTGCTATTTTTTCCCCTACCTTAAGACATTCATATCAGAACACAGGGGCTGTTCCTTCAGACTGGGTCACAGAATAATGACCCATAATGGACATATAACATAAATGAGAAGCATACTTTGCTGTTATAAACCTTTACAATTTGAGATAACCCTGTCTGTACTGATGGAAACAATCATGAATTGCAAAGCCACTTTTACATTATTCTTAGATATGGAGAGTCAGCTTGGTGTAGTGGAAAGACCATGAGTTGAGCAACTAAACACCCTACGTTTCGATCCTGTTTTAGCTACTTAAGTATAGTTTACCTTGGTCATTATTTAACCTCTCTGAACCCTAGTTTCCTCTCTAGTCCCAAAGTTAATAATGATCTTTCCTTTTGGAAGGGCTGTTGAGGATGAGGTATCACATGTAATACATGTAGTAAAAATAAGTCCCTCAATAATGCTAGTTAAATCAAAAGATGTGTAAGATGTTGTATGTTTTTATTACTTATGGCAAAAGCGATCACAGTTTCTTTACTAAAATTTGAGACATATGTTTACAAATAAAGAGAATATAATATCCTAACTCAGGTCTATATTAAGAAGCAGAATGTATGTTTCTTAAATTAGTAAGTGCAAAGAAAGGATTTGAGGCTAAGTCATCAACACTGCACAAAGGAAGATAGCAGTGAAGTTGGGTAACTGCTAATCACACAGGAAATATCAGTGAAAGACATATAACATTATACATAATGTACAAATATCAAACATTAATTAGTACCATGTATTGAGTACTTTTTATGCATCAGGTATTATACTCAGTAATATATATATGTTATATATATATATGATAAGGAGAAACACAGGAATATATATATATATTGCATTTTATATGATGAGGTCACTCTCATCATTTTACAGATGAGGTCACTGGAGCTCAGAAAGGAAAAACCCAAGGTCAATGGCTAGGAACTGACAAACGCTGCATACAAACCCAGGTCTATGGCTCTGCAGAGCTCATAACCACAGCCTCCCTTCATTAACAGCATCCTTTCCTGCCCTGCTCTGCGGAGGCAAGCAGGAATGAAGCTTAACCACTCTGTGAGATAGGTCACGTCTCCTTCATGGAGTGAAAACACAGAGGCTCTCTATGTTTTCAAGCCTGTAGCGCTCCCACCCTGCCTAAATGAAATTTTATTAGCAGGTCTCAGCAACTTTTTGCTTGGCAGGTGGAGTAATTCAAAGGAACAAGCAGAAGCCAATCTAAAAGGGAAAAGGTCTGGAGGTGAGATGAGAAAGAGTGAAAAAGGGTGTTCAGTTAATTTACCTAAGCTTATCTTCCGGCTGAGAAGTGAACTCTCATCACCTTGTGAAATAAGGCAAAACAAAAGCCTTCCCACACAAGTCCCAGGTGACTCCAATATGCAAAGAACTCGCCTTTGCCTTTCATACCTGTAGCATTAAGCTGGGTCAGGAGAAGAAGCTGGTATGATTCAAATGCAGGGATGCTCTGCCTACAGACTGTATAACTATAAAAATGCGAGGAATAAAAATGCGAGGAATGTGGTAATAAGTAAACATATCAGTTAGCTTGTACCTAGATTCCTGGAGAAAACCAATCAAACTCTCCCTTAGAACACCTTTGCTTTTCAGTTTATAAGACAATATTTAGCCTGGCTTCACTTCAAAAATTACCTCTCTTAATGAAATATAAGAACATTTGCAATAAATAGCAATACAATTATGAAGAAAACTTTCAGCACTTCCCAATCTCAAAAAAATGAAAAATTTAAGAGCCTTGAGCTGTTGAAATTCATACCATTAATCAAAGGAAGCAGTTTCCCTCTTTCTTTCTTTCTCTCTCCCCCTCCCTTCCTCCTTCCCTCCCTCCCCCCACCCCCTCCCCTCACGACCCCGCTCCCCAATATTAAAAAAGGAAGTACTTCATAGTACACTTTAAAGAACTGAAAAGGGGCCACGGGGCAACATATCTGCCAAGAAAACTGTTCTTTCTTTGAGAATGCATTTCTAGGGGTTGCACAGATACCGAATTCTGATATTTCTGAATACCAAAGCAACACAGATGCCCATATTTGCTTTCAACTCTTTGGAGACCGACGGAACAAGGAGACATAAAGGCAGTTTAGACTATTTAAAAAGGGCAAGCCAGAGATGAGACAAGTTTGGGGCATAGGTGTATTTCTATTTTATTTCTATGCTATTTCAAAGAGCTGCTGCTCCAAGGTCTTCACTGAAAGTAAGAAACAGACAGGAATGTATTATCTATGTTGAATCATTTTATTTATCTCGAAAATAAACTGAGATAATTATCATTTCTACTTTATATCTTTGCAAACTGGGTGAGGGGGTATATAACAATTTAAAATCTCATCCAAGGTTACACAGCAAGTTAGTGAAAAATGTCATGAATTTAAACTAACTCTGAAGCCTATGTTCTCTTTGCTTTACAGAGAAGAATTAAAGAAATAAAAAAAAAGTAAAAATGACCCTTTCCTTGCTCCTGCATTGGGTCGCTGACAATTTACTGTTCTATGAACTCAACACTGCCGAACAAAGGTCTATATTCTTCATTTCTAGCTGCCTTTACCACCTCGTTTAATAATCCATCCCCCTCCAGTATCTAAATGGAAGACAAGTACCCATATGCAATTAAGTTTCCTCTAAGGGTGTTTTAAAATGCAGTTACATTGGATGCACTGCACCTAATGAAGCAGACATGGTGACTGCTTGCTCTCAGACAGCTTGCAATTAAGTTCAGGAAACAGAGCATAAGCTCATTCAACAATTTAGGACCTCTTATAAGCCAGATACTGTTCAAAATTTCCAAAAACGGTTGAAAAAGTGTTTTGATTGAACAATATGTGCCATAGACACAGAACTAATGATAATATGTGTCTGCCATCACTATCCTATCCCATTAATAAAGAGGAATTCTGGGTTGCTCTTCCTTCCTTCCTTCCCTCCCTCCCTCCCTCCCTCCTTCCTTCCTTCCTCCTCGTCCCCTCCTTCCCTCCCTCCCTCTCTTTCTTTTCTTTCTTTCTTTTCTTTTTTCTTTCCTTCTTTTTTCTTTCTTTCTTCCTTCTTTCCTTCCTTCATCTCTCTTTTTTTTTTTGTCTGTTTTAAGCTCACAGTTAGAAACTTTACTACAAACAAGAACTGCAGGGACAACTCAGAGAGAGAATTTAATTAAATGAGTTTGTTTGTATCAGAAACTTAAACCTCTGGTTAGCACCAGCCTAATACCAAATGCTGAGTTATTTGAGACACTTAAGTTCCATAAGGTTGATTTAGATTCTGAAGCAGCAAATCTTTTTGTTCTTCTGGGTGGAAGTTCATTTTCCAGGTAATAAAAAGAAATGCTTCTGAAGCAGGACAAACAAAAGCCTGGTTCTTCTAGAAGTCTAGGAGTGGCCTTCCTGTTCTTCCAAATGGTTATGAAGTTAACTACAATGAAACAAGGACAACTCCAGGGACAAAGCAAGGCAGAGTACAGAGGATGGTGACCAATGATTCTAGCAAAATAAAGCAAATCAACAAATACAATGAAGCTAAACAATTTTTTATTCAACCAATGGATAATGCAACAATTCTTAGGCCTGAAAAGCAATATAAATAAGTAATCATGCATCGTGGAATCAGGGATCTACACTGTCTGATTTTACTTATGAATCACTGTACTTGACTGTATTATTTATTTATGTTATTTACAGACTTACAATTGAAATCCAAATACCCTGCTGAGAGCAAATTTCTTAAGCTTACGAAACTGCTGAAGTCCAGCACTCCAGAAAGCAATTTTCCCCACTTTGGATTGTATCCATGGCATTTAACACAAGTGATTAAACTGCTAATAGCAGTTTTGCTCAGCAACTTCACCAGCTTTTACTGTCTGTATCCCAAAGCCTCATCTGTGCCAAGGCATATCATCTAAAGATGAAGCACAAGAACTGTGTGGTGAATGTAAGGCATATATTTTGCTTAATTGGAATATTGAACTGAGCTTTTTAATGAACAAAAGTCATACTTTTCAAATTGAGCTATAGTAAGATTTTATCAGTTTGTTCTCATTGAACCCATACTCCCCGGGAAGGTGTTTGAAAGCCTTCTCTACTTAGATTCACTAAATAGCAAAAAAGAAAGAGTGTGCGATTGATTTTCCACTATGTCGCAGACTGCCCCCTGCCCCTACCCCTCTCTTTCGCAGCAAGCTGAAGCTCCTGAACTTACTGAGCTAATGAATTCATGCCAGGGGGCAGAGGCAGCCAATACCTGTTCAACGTCTGAGGCTCACTACAGCAGAATGTTTATTTACTGCTCATAGGATAACAAATGTGAACAAAATGGAATGGAAACCAGCATTCATCTCATCCTTACTACATGCCAGGCATTGCTCTAAGTCTTTTACACACATCCTGTAGGATAGGGACTTAGACCACACGGGGTTTGCACATTGACAGTATCACCTCTCAGTATGTTATTTTGTTTCTCTGAGACCCACTTTTCTCATCTTCAAAAAGGGACTAGTTATTCTTACCATAGTGGGTTGTTAGGAAATCAAACTAAGATAATGGAAGGTTGATTCGGGTCCAGAAGCAGCACACGCTTGTGATCTCCTGAGTTAAAGTCCATCTTAGAGGCAAAAAAATAATTGCTTTTCGCAAAGAACAAATTTCAGGTTCTTCCTGAAGTCGAGTGGTTTCTCTGGACTTCCAAATGGCTATGGACTTCTCAGAAACAAAGTGCACAGAGTTATGTACTTATTTGTCAAAGAGGGTATAAAGGGAAAGGACAGACTTCTATTTCAGCACTTATCATGTGTTAATTTAGCATTTTACTGTTTATAAAATAGAACACACAGGTTGAAAGGCACACCTTTTTGCAGAAAATAATAAATATGCATCTCTGGAAAGAAACAGCATTAGATATTCCTAAGATCTATAATTTTAGGGAGGCCTTTATAGAGGGCAGTGGAAACGTTTCTAACATAATTAAATAACTGTTTCAAATAGAAGTTTTTGCTTCGAAAATAATAGGCCAGCAGATAATGTTTGATCATATGTGATAAAGAAAACAAATCATTCCCTTTAGTTTTTCCAAACTAAAAGTTTGAACTCCAAATCTATTCTGAGAACTCCATAAAGCCAAACAAAGAAAAAGGTTAACTACCCACCAGAGCCCATTTGCCAGCCCTCATCCCCTGAGACAGACCTTTGCCCATCTGAGTAAACTTCTGCCTTTTCTTCTATTCATTCACAGACAACCTTTAAGCTAAACAGCTCTGCTCTTTCCTATTCTTATTCCCAATGCTATAAAGTCCTTGAAATTTTCTTTGCCTGTTGGGACAAACCTTGTAAACCTCCACCACTTCCTCCTTTTCAGTCCTTTCCACACATTTGGACCTGGCATGAGTACACTGTGGGAACAATGGAGGGTGACATAATGGAGAGAGCTACACTTTCAAGAAAGATAGCTACGGAGGGAAGAGAGGCCACGCAGAACGAATGAGCATGGAGCCCTGTCAATCATGAGGCACATGACAAACATTTTTTTGAGAAACAAATAGAGACTAGAAGCTCACAGCTGAGCTGCTCTAATACACACTGTATGAGTTTGGAGTGCAGGAAAACATGAACACCAAGGATTCTAGCCCCCCTTATTTTTTTTCCAGAAAAAACAAAGGGATTAAATATTAAAGAATTTTTCTAGCCCAGCATTTCCTAAACTATGTTCCACAGAATACTGGTGTCCTGATGGGTATTAATAGAAATGATTTGGGGAAAAAAGTTTGTTTTCAAATAATTTTAGAAAATGTTAATATTTTAAATAGCAGACCTTTGCATTGACTTTAATATAATAATACGTAATGTACATCTGTAAGAGAGGAATAACAGCATGCAGAGTTTCCCAAACTTATTAGAGTTAGGATTGCTTTTTCATTTTAAAAACAAAAACTGAAGACACCCTTGCTCCATGGAACATTACTTAGAAAACATTGTCTCATATTCACTCTGGGCTACTTATTCTATATTTAGAGCCAGGTTTCAACTCCCAGAGAGCATGGGTCTTTTATTTTGGTAATTCCTCTATCCTTAGGGCCTAAAATAAAGATGACACTCAATAAATATCTATAGGGTTAGTGTTTAGAGCTCCAGCTCTGGAGGTAGACCGGCCACATTCTAATCTTTCTGAGTTGGCTTTTTGACAAGTATGAATTTAGGTTAATGTATTTAAACTTTCTAAGGCTCTAGTTTCTCATGGATAAAATGGGGACAAAAATAGAACTTTCTTCAGAGGAATGTACATAATTGGGGAGCAATGTATGTAATGCGTATAAAGAGCTTATAGCACAGTAGCCCACATCTGGGAGTTCTACAATAAATGCTATCTCTATTGTCGTTGTTATTATTAATATGTAATGATTTGTCCTGGTACATACAGTTGTTCAGCACCAAAGCTTCTCTGGGAAACAATCATCCATTTCAAAGGCTATTACATTGAATACATTTTTAATGTTATCTAATCAGTGAATACAGATATAATGATAAGGTGATTACATAAGTCACAGCAAAGATTAATTTATGTTGATGTCTGGTTACCTCTTCTCCCATTTACACTGGAAAAATATAAAACTGAATAACAAGAACTCAAATGACCTTATACTTCTCTAGGCCCCCAAATCACCTCTGCTGCTAAAAAAGAATCAAGAGTTGCAGTCTGGCTTCACAGTCTGAGAAAAATATAAAACTGAATAACAAAAACTCAAATGACCTTATACTTCTCTAGGCCCCCAAATCACCTCTGCTGCTAAAAAAGAATCAAGAGTTACAGTCTGGCTTCACAGTCTGAGAAGAAGACAGAGGAGCAGGAATTCTGAACTCAGAAATCCAGCTCTTAGTTTTTCCTCCACTGACTTACCCTGAGGCAGTTACACGGAATATTTAAGCTCCGTTTTCTCATTATCTCTGTAAAATATGGATGAATTTTACAGGATTCCTGTAAGGGAACTGCTAATTAATAATTGTACTAGGAAGTCTGAAAATACGGGTCATATTAGCCATAGATTTACCAATTTTAATACTGTGCTTTTTTTGTTAGGAAATTGGCAGGGCTGGAGTGGGGTGAATCAATATTATTTGAGCGCCGATGTGCCAGTCACTGTTTTCATTTAAATTCCACCACAATGATCTTAGACAGGGAAGAGGACCCAGTCTTTGTTTAATAAACTAGAAAACTAGGTTTCAGAAAGATTAAGACAGTTGTCCAAAAACATCCAGACAGTAAAATCAGGATTAAAACAACATCTGAGGGACTTCATAACACTTGTCTTTTCATTGTACTACTCTGACATTCCTTATTATTCTTTTTCATTCATTTCTTTAACACTTGCTCTATGCCAGGGATTACCTTAACCTGAGGTTGTTAAAAAGTAAGATAGATACAAAGAAAATTAAAACCACAATGAGGTATCACCTCACACCTTTTAGAATAGCTATCAGCTAAAAGGCAGGAAATGAGAATTGTAGGCATGGACATGGAGAAAAGGGAACTCTTATGCACTGCCGGTGAGAATGTAAAGTGGTGTAGCCACTATGGAAACAGTATGGAAGTTCCTCAAAAAATGAAAAATAGAACTACCATGTGATTTAGCAATCCCAATTCTGGGTACAAATCCAAAGAAAATGAAATCACTATACAGAGGAGATATCTGCACCCCCATGTTCATTGCAGCATTATGTACAAGAGCCAAGAAATGGAGACAACCTAAGTGTCCACTGATGGATGAATGGATAAAGAAGTTGGGTTGTATACACATACAGACACACACAGACACACAGACACACACACACACACACACACACACACACACAGGAATACTATTCAGTCACGAAAAAGAAGGAAATCCTGTCATTTGCAACAATATGGATGGACCTCAAAGGCACTAAGTGAAATAATTCAGAAAGAGAGACAACTACTGTATAGCATAGGGAACTCTGCTCAATGTTATGTGGCAGCCTGGATGGGAGGGGGTCTGGGTAAGAATAAATACAAGTATATGTATGGCTGAGTTGCTTTGCTGTGCACCCGAAACTATCACAACATTGTTTATCGGATGTACTCCAACATAAAATAAAAAGTTAAAAAAAAAAGAACTGCAGGGAGATTTCTTTGATTATATAAATCATAAAAAAAAGAGAAAGACAAATACTTGGACACTTGGATTGTTCACTGCCGTATTATTTACAGTAGCCAAGATATGGAAACAATCTAAGTGTTCATTGACAGATAAATGGAATATTATTCAGTCATAAAAAAGAATGAAATCCTGCCATGTGTGATACCATGGATGGACGTTGAGGGCATTATATTAAGTGAAATAAGTCAGACAGAGAAAGACAAATACTGTATGATCTCACTTATATGTGGAATCTAAAAAAACCAAACTCATAGAAACAGTGAATGGATTGGTAGTTGCCAAGGCAGGGGGTGGTGGTGCGGGAAATGAGTGAAGGTTAAAGACTACAGACCTCTAGTTATAAGATGAATAAGTTCTGGGGATATAATATATAGTATGGTGACTATGGTTAACAATATCGTGTACTCCAAAGTTGTTAACAAAGTAGATCTAAAAGTTCTAATCACAAGGAAAAATATTATAAGTATGTCAGGTGATGGATGTTAATTAAACTTATCATGGTAATCATTTTGCAATATATACATATATCAAATCACCTTAAATTAGCACAGTGTTATATGTCAACTATATCTCAATAAAACTGGAAAAAAATAAGAAAGACAGCCTTTGCCTTCAAGGATCTTACTCCACCTCATCTTTTTGCAGTGCCTTTTGCAATGTTAGAAGTCCTTTGTACTATATCTTCTATTTATAACAACATCTAATACCATGCCAGAATACTGATTTTATTTTTGTTGTTAAAAATCTGTAATATTTTATTTGAAGTGTGCTCTATACAGAGCTCCTAAATTAACAACTTATACCTAGTGTCCATAAAAAATACTCCCTAGGAAGTATATGCTTATTAATATATTTTCTACATACATGAATAAATTTCAATTATATTGTTATTAACAAAAAGTTTTAAATAGAAAGCACAGAAAAAATTGGTCTAAAACTTGCACCTACTCAAGTGGGCAGATCCCCAGAATTCCATCTTGCTTCCTTTTTGCATGGTCGTGAAGTTCCTGAATTTATGTGGAAAACGATCCTAGTCAAGGGTTCAAAGAAAAAGAAAGCACTGAACGTCTGTGTTTGAAGATGTTGAAGAGGAGGTAAGGTGGTGGAAAGGGGAGCAAGTTGGATGACCTTAAATTAAACTAAGAATACCCTGCAACCCCTGCCCATTCCCCTAGATGGCTCCCATTGCCAAGCAGCTCCCTATCAGCAAAAACTGCCCTAAATCTCCTGCTTATTTTAGCTCATTTGTAATCAGTCAGACAGGCAGAAAGAAGTAAAAAAGTTCAATCCTTTTGTGATTTCATGAATCATTCCACAAATGTGCTGAGAGGAAGGAAGGTAGGACACTGTCCCATTGCTACAGGAACTGTCACCTCAATAAAGCATAGGGATATTCAGGGGAGCCCCAATATTATATAGAGAGGAATATCTCCAAGTTAATCAGTTGAATGATCCATCCTCCAACCCCCATGCAGCAGTGACATAACATTCTTACTGACACATATAGAACAGTGGTTCACAAAGTATGGTTCTCAGACCAGCAGGAAAGGCAACATCACTTGAGGACTTACAAGAAATGCAAACTCTCAGGCCTCACACCAGATCTACTGATTCAGCAGCTTGTGCCTTAACAAACCCTGCAGGTGATTCTGATGCATGCCAAAGTTAGAGACCATGCATCTGAGCACGTTTACACACATGAGCAAAGAGAAAGTTTAGTGTATTACCCTGAAAACTTTTTTTACGTTAATTAATTAATTTATTTTTGGCTGCATTGGGTCTTCGTTGCTGCACTCGGGCTTACTCTAGCTGCGGAGAGCGGGGGCTACTCTTCCTTGTGGTGCGCGGGCTTCTCACTGCAGTGGCTTCTCTTGTTGCGGAGCACGGGCTCTAGGCGCGCGGGCTTCAAGTAGTTGTGGCTCGCGGGCTCTCGAGCACAGGCTCAGCAGTTGTGGCGCATGGGCTTAGCTGCTGCACAGCATGTGGGATCTTCCCAGACCCGGGCTCAAACCCGTGTCCCCTGCGTTGGCAGGCGGATTCTTAAGCACTACATCACCTGGGAAGTCCCCTGAGAACTTTCTTAATTGGGAAGGAAAAGGAAGCAACACTAACTAGTCTCCTACTGTGAATGGGACACCTGATATTTCATTCAACACCCATAACCTCACTAGGTACGTGTTAGGAAACTTGACAAGGCATAAGAATCCACTGAAATTACTGTCAATAGTAAGCCTCCTTCAAAGTGCTCTCCATGGCTTATTTCTAGTTCCAAAGATGAGGCCTTCCGTCTGCCTAGGAACAGGGTCCTTCACTAATTACTTATACTGGACTTGAGCGTGGAACCTGTCTTTATTTTTTCCCAAGCCAAGAAAGATTAAATGATTAAAAGAAAAAGGAGGATGCCATGTATCAAGCAGGTAAAAATGATTTAAGTATTGGTGAGGATGCCATGGAATACACATTGCTGTTGGGAGTGTCATTTGTTAAAACCATTTGTGAGGGCACCTGGGCAATATGCTTTAAAATTGAAGATGCACACATCCACCACTCAGGAATTTCACTTTTACGCATAAACCCTAGAAACTCTGGTACAATTGCACAAGGAGTTGTGCATAAAAAGGTTCACTGAAGAATTCTGCATAATAGCAAAAATTGGAAACAATCAGTAGGACGATAAACTGTTTAGTCATTTATTGCAATACTGTGTAACAGTAAAAATGAGTGAAATAAAAATGATTACATAAGGATAAACACTACATGATACCATTTACGTAAAGTTTTAAAACCAACAAAATATATATTGTTCATGGTTTTATATATATATATGCAGAAAAAATGAAAACATAAATAGGGATGATACGTAACTACATTAGGAGTACCTTCGGGTACGAAAGAAGGTGAAAGGGATGAAGGGATTCAGCTTTTGCCAAGCCTGTTTTTTTTTTCTTAGAAGTGGAGCTGGGAAGCGAATGAGAAATATTAGCATCTGTTAGCTCTGCATCCTAAGTACATGAACGGGTATTGTGTTGTTTTCCATGTTTCTTTGTATGTTTCTAACATTGCATAATTTTAAAAAGTTTAGTTGAAAATTCAAATGTTAAGTGAACATAATAATACTTTTAAAAGTTTACAACGGACTCTGAAAACACTAGGTATAAGTTTTCAACTTTTTTTGCCTGTTTTGTTCACTGAGGTATTCATTATTTCTAGAATAGTATCTAGTAAATGGTAGGCATCCCATAAATATTTATTCATGAACAACTGGATTTTATTTTTGAACAAATTTTTTAAAAAATTTAAACATTGCTTTTTTAATCCTATCACACTACAAAACTCCACTTTTCTGCGTTCCTTTTTAGACTTATTCAATATGCATATTATTTTATAGTATAACCAAAATGCATATATCATTTGTATTTTTCACTTAACGTTATATAACAAATACAATTCCCTATTCTAATTCTTCCTAAGAAAAATCCTCATTTGATGTATTATAATTTACGTAATCACGTCTCTAGAGGTTTCTATTTTTTTTTACTATTATAAATAACATTCTAATAAATATTGCTGTATAGTTTTGTTCTTACAGCTTTCTTCTCTTGTTACATTATTTCCTAAAGATAAGTTTCCAGAAGTGGTATTCCTGGGTCAATGGGGCTTGAACATTTTTATGGCTATCTTCAACTAGTATAGTCTGAAGTAGTTATACAAATTTATACTGTCGTCAGCAGGGTACAAGTATAGCATGTCATTCCTTCCTTTCCCTGTGCATCTTACTAGACTCCCAGTTTCAGCACCATGGGATTAGGAGGGACTATAAAGATCAGGAAATCCAACCTTCCAATAATCAGGACGACTTACACTTAACTGGGTTTCTACTATAAACATGGCACTATTGTAAATGCTTAACATGAATTATCCCTGCTTCTCATAATAACCCTGCTTGGTAGGTATTATTATCTCTACGTTATAGATGTTAAAATTGAGGTTCCTGGAGTTTAGTAACTTGTCCAGGATCACCAGCTAACGCATGATGTATAAGGATTCGAAGTCCTCAATATTCCCATTATTTCACTATTTCTTCTTAACAAACAAGATTTGAGGTATGAAGGCAGAACCCATACTTTGACTATTGGGGCTGGGTGGCTTCAAAGGATAAGTTCTAGATGTTCCTAACAGCCACAAGCAGAAAATGAACAGCTCAACTTTTGCTCTAAAACCCATTTTACTTCACATGGTCATATAACAAATGCCCCTGTCTGGAGCACTATAAAGGCATTGTACATATTTACAATGGCATATTACTCAGCCATTAAAAAGAATGAAATAATGCCATTTGCAGCAACATTGATGTACCTAGAGATTGTCATACTGAGTGAAGTCAGTCAGACCGAGAGAGAGAAATATCATATCACTTATACGTGGAATCTAAAAAGAAATGATACAAATGAACTTATTTACAAAATAGAAACAGGACTCACAGACTTAGAGCAGGGGTCCCCAACTCCCAGGCCGTGGACCGGTACTGGTCCTTGGCCTGTTAGGAACTGGCACACAGCAGGAGGTGAGCAGCAAGTGTGCGAGCAAAGCTTCATCTGTATTTACAGCCGCTCCCCATTGCTCGCATTACTGCCTGAGCTCTGCCTCCTGTCAGATCAGTGGCAGCATTAGATTCTTATAAGAGCACAAACTCTACTGTTAACTGCACATGCGAGGGATCTAGGTTGCATGCTCCCTATGAGAATCTAATGTCTGATGATCTGAGATGGAGCTGAGGCAATGATGCTAGTGCTGGGGAGTGGCTGCAAATACAGATTATCATTAGCAGAAAGGTTTGACTGCACAGAGACCATAATAAATCAACTGCTTTCAGATTCATATCACAACCATATCAGAGTGGCAAGTGAAAACAAGCTCAGGGCTCCCACTGATTCTGCATTATGGTGAGTTGTGTAATTATTTCATTATATATTACAATGTAATAATAATAGAAATAAAGTGCACAGTAAATGTAATGTGCTTGAATCATCCCGAAACCATCCCCCCACCACGTTTGTGGAAAAACTGTCTTCCATGAAACTGGTCCCTGGTGTCAAAAAGGTTGGAGACGGCTGACTTAGAGAATAAAATTATGGTTACCAGGGGGGAAGGGTGGGGGGAAGTGTTAGGGAGTTTGGGATTGACATGTACACACTGCTATATGTAAAATGGATAAGCAACAAGGACCTACTGTATAGCACAGTGAACTCTGCTCAATATTATGTAACAACCTAAATGGGAAAATAATTTGAAAAAAGAATATATACATGTATATGTACAAGTGAATCACTTTGCTGTACAAGTGAATCACTTGTACATGTATATGTACAAGTGAGTCACTTAGTTTCCTGAAACTATCACAACACTGTTAATCAACTATACGCCAATATAAAATAAAAAGTTTAAAATAAAAGGAAAAGAAAGGTCAGAGAAGTTTTCTGCAGCTCTACCTATCCACCAGATCAAATGCCATTCTTACAGAAAAGTTGTGAGTAGTAGCAAAAAAATGTAAATAAATGGTCCCTGAGATTTAGAATGGAAGAGTAATACTGAGTATCCCTGAAGCTTTGGGATCATCAAGGGGAAGGTGTGTTTGTGTATATGTATGTATGCATGCATGTGTGTGTGTATATAGACTCTGCCAATCTTGCTACGTTTCACTACCATCAAATTCATTCCATGACTCAGTGCACATGCATGGGCACACAGGCAAAAATTGGCCAAGATATGTAAATAGCAGGGCTGTAAGGGATAGAAGTATGTATATTCCTACCAATTATGTGTGACTTGATGGTAAGAACAGGAATTTGGAATCAGATCAGTCTTAAGATTCCCATTCCACCACTCACTCACTGTATGATCTCAGATAAGCTTACGTGATTCAGTTTTTTTACCTATGTATCTAATAGTACCAACATCATTGGGTTGATTACAACGAACATAGTCCCAACATGTACTAAGCACTAAATTACTAAATATGTTCTAAATTAAATACATTTTAGCCATCACCACTATTATCATCATCATTCATCTGTTTAATGGAGATATATATATATGTATAAATAATTTTGCAGGTTCTTGAGTGAGGAGAGAGGATACATAAAGATAATACATATAAAGTGGTTGGCACAGCACCTAGCATAGCATAAAGTATATACAAAATGCCTATATCTGTGTGGGTTTATACTGGTGATCTCAGGTACATGGGAAGGAAGAGGCCCTCCGCATATTCCAGAATCTCTTTTCATCACTCCAAGGACTGCATATCCTCAGGTACCCGAATGCTCTCAGAATCTTTCTTCCTCTTCCTCACTTCCCTTCAATGTCCTCCCTGTTTTCTCCTCATCCTCCTCTGTTCTCTGCTACCCTATCCCTTTTTCTTTCTCTTCCCTCATTTTTCTCTTTTTCTGTCAGCCTCTAGTTAACTCCTTCCCTTATCTGCTATCCTGTCTCTAGGTCTCCATACAGAATAAACTAATTGGAAGTCAAAGGAAACCAAGTAAATCAACTAACATATATCATCATTTTAAATAAAGTCTCTTGCATGTTATGTGATGGACATTTAAAAAATAATGCATTTTAAAAGATACATACACTAGGTTAAATTATCTGTTATTTTGCAATTCATATGTTTAAAAGACGGTTTTGTTTATATCATTTAATGTATTACTTATGTGAATATTTTCCCTGTTACTTGAAGTGCAAAATGAATTGATCAACATGTAAATCATATACAAATCTTTAAATGTGCATATTAATGTTGTTTTGAAGAACAGTTGCATTTTAAGATAGAAAGAACTTCCACAGAAGCATAAATACCGATTTTATTATTCCAATCACAGACTGAATCAAACAACAATTACTATCATGATGCCTTTCAAAAATATATCCAATAGTTAACCACAAAACATTCCCAGTTAACCTATGATCACATGACAACATTCCTAGTAGATGGTGATGGTTTAGTGAAAATAACAGGAGACTTCAGATTCAGATATCTGGATATGAAACATGGTTATCAAATTTAGTCTCTGTGTGAATCTGACATTTCTGATCTTCAAGTTTTCTTTTCTATAAAGTGAAAATAATTATATTAACTTCCTAGGATTGTTGAATGATTAAATGAATGAATGGCACGTATTATACGCCAGGTACAATTTTAGGTGGTGTGGTACAACAATAAACAAAACAGAAAGAAGTCCCTGCCTGCTTACATTCTAATGCAGAATAAATAAATAACTACATAATGAATACATAAAAATAATACATATCAATGAACAACTTACTAGGATGAAATGAGGTAGTCACTTAAGACACCCAATGGACATCTCTCTGTCTTCATTTTACAGACTTATCAGCAGTAAACCAGCTAACCCATTGCTACATATGAAAACAGTTTCCTCTCTGGCTTCTATGATTCCCACTCTTTTGACTGTCATCATACCTCACTCTACACTTCTTCTCAGTCTTCTTTCCTGTCTCCTTTTCCTCCTCTTGACCTTTAAACACTGGAGTTCCTCGGCTCAATTCTGGGCTCTCTTCTCTTCCTCACCTGTATTTCTTCCTAGGTGATTTCATTTAGAATCTTATGGTTTTAAATATCATGTATAGCTGATGATTATGAAATATGTACCTCCAGCCCTGGCCTTCTTCTCCTCACCTACAGGTGTGTGTGTTTACCTCTTTATTTGAAATCTTTACTTATATGTTTCACTTAACATGTCTTATATATCTCTCATACTTAAATCAAAAACAGAACTATTGGTTGTCAATGCTTTAAGCCTCTTTCTGCCACAGTCTAACCCATCTCAGTAAATGACACCCAACTTTCAATCTGTTGCATATCCCTAAAAAGTGAGAAATCACCCTCTGATTTCTCCCTATTATTCATCCCTCACAACCAATACATCAAGCCCTTTCAAATCTACCTCTAAATATACCTTGAACGGTTTACTCCTTTCCATCTCTCCATTACCTCCTCTGTAATAAGCCATAATTATCTCTCATTTATACTAGTTAATAGTGTCCCCCCAAATTCATTCTCTCCACAGAAATTAGAGTAAACTTTTGGAGACTTAAGTCACAGCATGTGTGGTAGCTAGTCTCCAAAGATTGCCCCCAATAAACTCTGTTTCTTGGTATTCAAACCCCTTGTAGTCACCTTCCACACTGAACCTGGACTGTCTATGGCTTCCTTCAACTAATGTAATATGTCAGAAGTTACCTTATGCCAGTCTGTGCCTAAACCTTAAGAAATCTTGGCAGCTTCTGCTTTGGGGAGCTATGAGTCTCTAGGTAAGAATTCTGGCTCAGTCATCCCAACACCCCAGTCAAATTTCCAGATGAGTTCAGCCCTGGATACCATCTGAATACAGCTTCTTAAGACACCCCAAACAAGACCACAGAAGAATTTCCCAGCTGAGCCTAACTAATCCACAGAAAAATGAGAGATAATAATAAATTGTTGCTTTAAGCCACTAAGTTTTGGGATGTTTTATTACATAGCAATAAAAAAACCAAAATAGGAATTGGTATCTGGAAGTGGATCCTGCCATAACTAAAACCTAACATATAGCACTGGCTTTGGAACTGGGTGGCAAGCAGAAACTAGAAGGGCCTATAGCAGATGGTTAATGAAGTCTGGGAGGAAAGGGAAGACATTGTTATTGGAGATTGGAGAAAAGGCTGTTTGTGTTATATTAAAGCGGAAATTTTAACATCATCTCTTGTATCAACATGAAAAATAGAAAATATAAAAAATGAACTTATCTATTTGGCTAAAGAGATTTCCAGGAAGAATACTGAAAGTGTCAACTGTTTTTTGTTTTTAACTTTGCATTAATAAGTACTATAACAACCAACCAAAGAAGGAAATGTTGAGTTTTCAAGTAGAATCTACAAGAGATATTACCAATCCAGGACTTTCTAGCTTAAAAAAAAAAAAAAAGTGTTCCTCAATCCTAGTTCACCAGCCAGCAAGGATCTAGAGTAAAGAATGGCTTCAGATCAAAAAACAAATCCAGAGCACTGCCAATAAAACATGGACTTAGAAAAGAGATTAGATCAAAGGTATTATACCTCAGAAAAATTTGAGGCCATTCTGGGTAGACTCTCTCAGCTAGAAAAGACAGCTTCTAAGTCTCTTAAGGATGTTGTACCATAGCAACACTGAGCCCAAAGTTGAAAGGAGTCTATCTCAGAGATTTATGGTTTTGTCTCATAAAGTACTTTTATACTCTGATACACAGGAAGACACAAAGTTTTTAAAAGAATTATATGAGCTTAGACTGAAAGGAACAGAGAATTCTTACAGGCAAAAAGAAGATAAGAAAGCTACTTAGCTGTAAACATAGGCCATTATTTAGGAAGAAAGATAACCCCCAAAACAGATCCAGGAGCCCAGATAACAGAGATAAGATAGATGTGGTACATATATACAATGGAATATTACTCAGCCATAAAAAGGAACAAAACTGGGTCATCTGTAGAGTCGTGGATGGACCTAGAGACTGTCATGCAGAGTGAAGTAAGTCAGAAAGAGAAAAACAAATATCGTATATTAATGCATATATGTGGAATCTAGAAAAATGGTACAGATGAACCAGTTTGCAAGGCAGACATAGAGACACAGATATAGAGAACAAACATATGGACACCAAGGGGGAAAGGTGGGGTGGGATGAACTGGGAGATTGGTATTGACATATATACACTAAAATATGTATAAAATAGATAACTAATGAAAACCCACTGTATAGCACAGGGAACTCCACTTTGCTGTACAGTAGAAACTAACACAACATTGTAAAACAACTATACCCCAAGTTAAAAAAAAAAAAGAAAAAAAGAAAAGACATAAATAAGAGAATCAGTGTTACTCTTTAGAAAACAATATATATTTAGCGCTAATAGAGCAAAATAGGTATGTATCTATGCATATATATATATAATAGATGATATAATCAAGTTTTTAATCAAAATATATATAATACAATATCATTTATCTTAAGAAGACATGGGAATTCCCTGGTTATCCAGTGGTTAGGACTCCACATTTTCACTGCCAAGGGCCCAGGTTCAATCCCTGGTCAGGGAACTAAGATCCCACAAGCCATGTCGTGCAGCCAAATTAAAAAAAAACAAAAAAAAAACAGACGTAAAGTATCTGTTTGAGGCTTCCCAATAGTTCTTAAGAGCTAACTCTGGGGAACAGATCAGGGAGTGGAATAAGGTGTACTTTTATTTTATATATGCCTGTAACTTTAAATTAAAAAAAAGATTTAATAATTATAAATACGCATACTTTAATTGCAAAATATTGAGTAGATATGACAAATAGTTTAAGAACAGTGAGGGGTATGTTTATGGTTATATTTATTGTGGTAGACATGTAGACTGCATTCATTTGTCAAAAGTCATCAATTTATATACTTAAAATTGGTGAATGACATGTAAATCATACTTCAATAACTGTAAAAAAATAAATAAAAAATAAAGGCAATAAAAAAATTGGGGAAAAAAGTAAGAAAGACTGAAGAGAACTACAGTAAGTCCCCTACATATGAACGGGTTCCATTCAGAGAGCGCATTCCTAAGTCCACTTTGCTCTTAAATCCAATAAAGTTAGCCTAGGTACCCAACCAACACAATAGGCTATATAGTACTGTACTGTAATGGGTTTATAATACTTTTCACACAAATAATACATAAAAAAACAAACAAGCACAAAAAATAAAGAAAATATTGTTAATCTCACAGTACAGTACCTTAAAAAGTACAGTAGTGCAGTACAACAGCTGGCCTACAGGGGCTGGCATGGAGTGAACAGGCAAGAAGAGATACTGACTGGAGGAGGGAGAGGAGGTGGGAGATGGTAGAGCTGAAGGACCATCAGCAATTGGAGATGGAGGGCAAGCTGCAATTTCACTTACGCCTGACGCCTGCTGGATTCAATTCTATCTACCCTCTTTAAAAAATGATCCAGTGATGCCTGGGTAGTAGCTCTTTTTTCTCATCATAAATGACACGGTAGCAACGGATTGCATTCTGAATGGCTGCTGCAACCTTCGTGTACCATTGTACATTCAGGTCCTGTGCCTCAAAAACTAACAGTGCCTCCTCAAATAAAGAAAATCCCCTTGCCATTTCCTGCATCGTGAATCTCTTTGGTTCTTCAGTTACTTCTTCTTCCTCTTTTCTCTCTTCGTCCTTTCTCTGGGCACATTCACATCTCTGAAGTCCACAACTTGAAGGTTTGTATGTAGGGGACTGACTGTACTCCCAAAGAGCACAACTGGTCTCTATTCAACATACAATTTCTGCTCCCAGAACAACGAATTGGTGACGTCCCTAACTTGATTTCAGAATTATTAAATGCTATGTGACTCCCCAACTCCAGCTTTTTTAATGGCAGTGTCTATCATGGTACTCCTATCTGTTTCACCATTTTATGTTGGGTACGTGGGGAAAATACAACTTGTGTCCCTGGTTCATGGGTCTTCAGATTTTCTGGTGTCTTATCTGTACCTACACCTGACTTAGATGATGAGATCCTGGACTTTAAACCTGAGCCTGATGCTTTAATGGGATCCGAATTGAGACTTTTGTGCTAGAGGAAAGGGTATTTTGCATGTGGGAGGAACATGGATCATTTGGAGCCAAAGGGCAGACTATAATGGTCAGCCTCTAAAAATCCTCTCCCAATGAACCACACCTTCTAGTATTCTCTTCCCACAGTAATGCTGGTCCGGCCTTTAACTAATACAATGCAACAGAAGTAACACACACTGTGCCAGTTCCAGGACTAGGCCTTTAAGAAGACATGACAAAACAGTCAACTAATATTTGACAAGGGAGCCAAGAATACTCAATGGAGAAAAGACAGTCTCTTCAATAAATGGTACTGGGACAACTAGATATTCACATGTAAAAGAATGAAAATTGACCTCTATCTTACCCCACCCCCCAAAATTAACTTGAAATGGATTAAAAACTTAAATGTGAGACCTGAAATCATGAAACTCCTCAAAGAAAACATAGGAAAAAAGCTCCCTGACATGGGTCTTGGAAATGGTTTTTTTGGAAATCACACCTAAAGCATAAGCAACAAAATAAAAACAAATGAGACTATGACAAACTAAAAACCTCTTGCACAGCAAAAGAAACCATCAACAAAGTGAAAAGACAATCTACAGAATGGGAAAAAATATTTATAAACCGTATATCTGATAAGGGGTTAATCTCCAAAATATATAAAGAACTCATAAAACTCAACAGCAAAAAAAACAAATAATTCAACTGAAAAATGGGCAAAGGGCCTGAATAGAAATTTTGCCAAAGAAGACACGTGAATGGCAAACAGGTACATGAAAAGATGCTCACAACACTAGTCATTAGGAAAATGAAAATTAAAACCACAAGAAGATATCACCTCATACCTGTTAGAATGGCCATCTTCTAAAAGACAAGGGACAACAAATGCTCGTGAGGATGTGGAGAAAAGGGATTGTTGTACACCGCTGGTGGCATTGTAAATTGGTACAGCCACTTTGCAAAACAGTATGGAGGATCCTCAAAAAAATTAAAGAGAGAAATACCATATGATTCAGCAATTCTACTTCTGGGAATATATACAAAGGAAATGAAAACACTAACTCAAAAAGATATCTGCACCTCCATGTTCATGGCAGCATTATTTTCAATAGCCAAGAGAGGAAAACCACCTAAGTGTCTGTCAGTGGATGAATGGATAAAGAAGTCACAGTATATATAGTCAATGGAATATTACTCAGCCATAAAAATGGGGACACCCTACCATTTGCAACAATATGGATAGACCTTGAAGGGATTATGCTAAATGAAGTAAGTCAGACAAAGACATATACTGTATGATCTCACTTATATGTGGAATCTAATAATAATTTTTAAAAACTCCAGCAAACTCATAGGGAAAAAGATCAGATTTGTGGTTACTAGAGGCAGGGGGCAGGGGAGGGGGAATAGGAGGCAGGTGGTCAAAAGGCACAAACTCCCAGTTATAAAATAGATAAGTACCATGGATATAATGTACAGCATGATGACTATAATTAACATTGTTGTATGATATATAGGAAAGTTTTTAAGAGAGCAGATCCTAACAGTTCTCATCACAAGGAGATTTTTTTTTCTTTTTATTGTATCTATATAAGATTATGGATGTTAACTAAACCAATTGTTGTAATCATTTCACTATACACGTAAATCAATCCACCATGCTGTACACCTTAAACTTTCACAGTGATGTATATCAATTATTTCTCAATAAAACTGGGCTAAAGAGATTTTTTAAAAAAATAAGGAAGGATAACTTTCAGTTTTGTGCATTCGGGAGCCCTAAGTCACCAAGTAAGATGTCCAGTTACCTAACTGGAGAGCCCATCTGAAGAGATCACATGGAGAAAGGAGTGGAAAGGAGATTCTGAGAGGAACCTCATGGAGATGAGGCAAGGCCAAATTGTTCAGGGTTTGTTTTTTACTTGTTTGCTTTTTTGCCACAGAATTTGAAATTGTGGATGCCTCAGGCTTGAACAATTTTCCCCTAACTCTTAACATGGCTGGTCCCTTCCTATTCTCTAGATCTTAGTTCAAATGTAACTTCTCAGACAGATCTTTCCTGACTATGCTTTCTTCATTTATGATATATCACATTTTCCAGTGTGTTTCCTTTATGGCACTTACAACAATCTGAGATTGTTACAATTATTTGTCTATTTACTTTGATATTGTCTCTTTATCTCAGAAAGATTAAGCTTCAACAGAGCTATGACACTGTCTATCTTTTTCACTGCTGAATGCCCCACTCCTGCACCTAGAACAGTTTTTGGCCTGTAGTTGGCAGTATGTTGTTGAATGAATAAAGGAATGAAAGTAAAGAAACTGATACAATATAAAATGCTTTTATGGAATCCAACTGCCCCCAAAGAGACTTTTTTAATAAAATGATTCTACTTCTCATTGTCTGCTCAAGTTCTATCTTGCCTTCTGATTACAAATTTTTTGGTGCTTAAAGTCATGTGTTTCTGACTAGTTGATGTACTTCCAACACACAGCATAGTGCTTGGCACACAGTAGGTATTTAATAAACGCTAGTTTATTTATTTAACAAATCCTTATACTAGGCAGTATTTCAAGTGGTTTAAAAATATTAGTTTATTTAATCTTCACAGCACCTCTAAGTAGTAATTACAATTTTAACACCATTTTAAAGATAAGAAAACTAAAGCACAAAGAGTTTAAATAACCACCCAGCTCACAAAACTAGTAAACAACAGAGCCAAGATTTGAACCCCAGATTCAAACACAAAAATTCTTACTCCAAAGTCCATGCTCTTAACCTTGTTCCAACCTTATTTTTTAATCAATGAATGCTTTTCTTTCTCTCTACTTATTTTTTTCCTCCTTGATAGAAAGCAATGTAAAAAAAAAAAAAATAAAGGCAGATATGGTTTCAAATCCCAGCTGAGTCACTAGTTTGACCAACTGTACAGATTTGTCCAGGATTGTCCCAGTTTTAACATTAAAAGTCCCACATCTCAGGAAACCCCTCAGTCCTGGGCAAACCAGGATGGTTGGTTACCTTATCTACTAAATGCTAGTGTTAGGACTGGTACTATTTACTGGTCCTTCTTGAAGTTAGGTGTGTCTCTGTTATTGAGTTCTGGCATGAAAGGAGAAAGAATGCACCACTATTCTAGGCCTTGCTCTTAAAAATTTGCCATGTAACATCTTGCTATTTTCCCATCTCCCAGTTAAACAGTGAGAATTCTGAAGACTTAGAGGAGGAAGACCCTGGATCACTAAATGACTATTTGGAGCAGGTCTCCCCATCCATTGCACTTCAGCTGGCCCTACTGGACTTGAATGTGAGCAAGAAATAAACTTTTATTAAGTACCCATAGTTAACACCATACAT
Source organism: Monodon monoceros (assembly GCF_005190385.1). Lineage (NCBI taxonomy): Eukaryota > Metazoa > Chordata > Mammalia > Artiodactyla > Monodontidae > Monodon > Monodon monoceros. The sequence continues at coordinate 46,394,650 of NW_021703784.1, read as the reverse complement.
AATAGTAAAAGAACAGATGTGTTGCCTCTAAGATCAGGAACAAGTCAAGGAGGTCTGCTCTCACCACTTCTATTCAACAGTGCACTGAAAATCTAGCCAGGACAATTAGGCAAGAAAATGAAATAAAAGGCACTCAGACTGGAAAAGAAGAAGTAAACCTATCTCTATTTGCAGATGACATATTTTATATGGAAAATCTTAAGGGATTAACACAAAAAAATTAATAGAATTAATAAATAAGTTCATCAAGTTTGCAGGATACAAGCTCAATATACATAAAAGCAATTATTTATTATATACTAACAATAAATAATCCAAAAATGAAAATTTAAAATATTCCATTTACAATAGCATCAAAAATAATAAAATAGTTAGTAATAAATGTCGTCAAATAAGTGACAACTTGTACACTGAAACTACAAAACAGCACTGAAAGAAATTAAAGAAGACCTAAATAAATGGAAAGATATTCATGTTTATGGATTGAAACTCTTAATACTATTTGGATGATAATACTCCCCCAAATGATATATAAATTCAATACAATCCCTTTCAAAATTCCAGTTGCCTTTTTTTCCCCTTTATTTAAAAAATTGACAAGCTGATCCTAAAATTCATATGGTCATGCAAGGGACCCAGGAAGGTCAGCAGGTTAAAAAAGCAGACCACAGTTGTAGCTCTCACATTTCATGATTTCAAAACTTACCACAAAGCTACATTAATCAATACAGTGTGGTATTGGCATAAGGAGAGACACAGAAATAAATAGAATAGAATTGAAAGTTCATAAATAAACTCTTTTATTTATGGTCAATTGATTTTCAATAAGTTTTCCAAGACAATTTAATAGGGAAAGAAAGGTTTTCAACAAATGGTGCTGGGACAACTGGATATGCAGATACAAAGAATAAAGTTGGATATCTACCTCACACCATTCACAAAAATCAACTCAAAATAGACCAAATGTATGATCTGTAACTACACAACTCTTAGGAAAAAACCACAGGAGTAAATCTTCATGACCTTGGACTAGGAAACAGTTTCGTAAATATAATGCCAAAATTCAAGCAACAACAACAAAAAAGGTAAATTGTATATCATCACATTTAAAACCTTTTGTTATTTAAAGGATACCACCAAAAATGTAAACAGAAAACTCACAAAATGGGACAAAATATTTGCAAATCAAAAATTTGATAAGGGATTTGTATCCAGAATGTGCATCTATTAAATAACATATGTAAAACTTAGATATTTTGTTTTTAAAAAAGAATGATAGTGCTTTTACATAACTATCACAGACCAATAACACATAGAACAAACCAAATATCTAAATATTTAAACCTATCTAAAAATCCTTTACTTGACATTACTAACTTCTCTAGAAGGAAAACAAAGTACTTCAAACTCTTAGTGACACATGATGGGGATCTATACCCTATAGACTTAATGGTCTCTGCCGAAAACACTGAATTTGCATGGCCCTGATTGCCTTTTATAGAGTGAAAGTATCTGATTGCTGATTATCTTTTGAGATCTCAGGGAAAAGAAATTAATGAGGAAGAAGAAGAGTCAGAGTAACTAGTTCATGAAATATAAAGCTAAAAAAAAATGTCTCAGAGAAAAGGTTTTCACTGAAAAGACAGTAGTTGAATCCATAAATTATTGTTTTCTCTTGTTTTCTGCAAAGGAAACAGAAAATGGTCCTCTTAAGAGAAAAGCTTTATCTTCCAGACTTTGGGTGAAGTGTCAATCTCTCAAAAATTGGACACTTCTAGTTCTGACCAATTGATTTCAGCTGTTTACCAACTAGCCTCTCATATCCAGAAATTTCTGATTTTTCTGCAGTGCTATATGGTGCTTCCCAATATCAATGGGATTGTTTTAAGAATATTTATTTGGAACATTAAATGTCAATTTTCAAGTAAAAAGCTATTAAATTCTTCTAATTAAAAAAATAAAGAAAATAGTGGTGAGAGTGGGCACCCTTGTCTTGTTTCTGATTTTAGAGTAAATGCTTTTGGTTTTTCACCATTGAGAATAATGTTTGCTGTGGATTTGTCATATATGACCTTTATTATGTTGAGGTAAGTTCCCTCTATGCCCACTTTCTGGAGAGTTATTATCATAAATGGGCGTTGAATTTTGTCAAAAGCTTTTTCTGCATCTATTGAGATGATCATATGGTTTTTCTCCTTCAATTTGTTAATATGGTGTATCACACTGACTGATTTGCATACATTGAAGAATCCTTGCATCCCTGGGATAAATCCCACTTGATCATGGTGTATGATCCTTTTAATGTCTTGCTGGATTCTGTTTGCTAGTATTCTGTTGAGGATGTTTGCATCTATATTCATTAGTGATATTGGTCTGTAATTTTCTTTTTTTGTAGTATCTTTGTCCGGTTTTGGTATCAGGGTGATGGTGGCCTCATAGAATGAGTTTGGGACTGTTCCTCTCTGTGCTATATTTTGGAAGAGTTTGAAAAGGATGGGTGTCAGCTCTTCTCTAAGTGTTTGATAGAATTCACCTGTGAAGTCATCTGGTCCTGGACTTTTGTTTGTTGGAAGATTTTTAATCACAGTTTCAATTTCATTACTTGTGATTGGTCTGTTCATATTATTTACTTCTTCCTGGTTCAGTCTTGGAAAGTTGTACCTTTCTAAGAATTTGTCCATTTCTTCTGGGTTGTCCATTTTGTTGGCATAGAGTTGCTTGTAGTAGTCTCTTATGATCCTCTGTATTTCTGCAGGCTCCGTTGTAACTTCTCCTTTTTCATTTCTAATTTTATGGATTTGAGTCCTCTCCACTTTTTTCTAGATGACTCTGGTTAAAGGTTTATCAATTTTGTTTATCTTCTCAAAGAATGAGCTTTTAGTCTTATTGATCTTTGTTATTGTTTTTTTCATTTCTATTTCATTCATTTCTGCTCTGGTATTTATGATTTCTTTCCTTCTACTAACGTTGGGTTTTGTTTGTTCTTCTTTCTCTAGTTGCTTTAGGTGTAAGGTTAGATGGTTTATTTGAGATTTTTCTTGTTTCTTGAGGTAGGATTGTATTGCTATAAACTTCCCTCTTAGAACTGCTTTTGCTGCATCTCATAGGTTTGGGTCATCATGTTTTCATTGTCATTTGTTTCTAAGTGTTTTTTGATTTCCTCTTTGATTTCTTCAGTGATCTCTTTTGGAAGTCCTAGCCACAGCAATCAGAGAAGAAAAAAAAATAAAAGGAATCCAAATTGACAAAGAAGTAAAATTTTCACTGTTTGCAGATGACATGATACTATACATAGAAAATCCTGAAGATGCCACCAGAAAACTACTAGAGCTAATCAATGAATTTAGTAAAGTCTCAGGATACAAAATTAATGCACAGAAATATTTTGAATTCCTATACACTAACAATGAAAGATCAGAAAGAGAAATTAAGGAAACACTCCCATTTACCATTGCAATAAAAAGAATAAAATACCTAGGAATAAACCTACCTAAGGAGGCAAAAGACCTGTACACAGAAAACTATAAGATACTGATGAAAGAAATCAAAGATGACACAAACAGATGAAGAGACATACCATGTTCTTGCATTGGAAGAATCAATATTGTGAAAATGACTGCACTACCCAAAGCAATCTACACTTCAGTGCAATCCCTATCAAATTACCAATGGCAATTTTCACAGAACTAGAACAAAAATATTTACAATTTGTATGGAAACACAAAAGACCTCAAATAGCAAAAGCGATCTTGAGAAAAAAAAAAAAATGGAGCTGGAGGAATTAGGCTCCCTGACTTCAGACTATAATACAGGGCTACAGTAATCAAGACAGTATGGTACTGGCACAAAAACAGAAATACAGATCAATGGAACAGGATAGAAATCCCAGAGATAAACCCATGCACCTATGGTCACCTAATCTATAACAAAGGAGGCGAGAATATACAATGGAGCAAAGACATCCTCTTCAATAAGTGTTGCTGGGAAAACTGGACAGCTACTTGTAAAAGAGTGAAATTAGAACACTCCCTAACACCATACACAAAAATAAACTCAAAATAGATTAAAGACGTAAATGTAAGGCCTCTTAGAGGAAAACATAGGCAGAACACTCTTTGACATAAATCACAGCAAGATCTTTTTTGACCCAACTCCTAGAGTAATGAGAATAAAAACAAAAATAAACAAATGGTACCTAATTAAGCTTAAAAGCTCTTGAACAGCAAAGGAAACCATAAACAAGACGAAAAGACAACCCTCAGAATGGGAGAAAATATTTGCAAATGAAACAACGGACAAAGGATTAATCTCTAAAATATACAAACAGCTCATGCAGTTCAATATCAAAAAACAAAAACAACGCAATCAAAAAATGGGCAGAAGATCTAAATAGACATTTCTCCAATGAAGACATACAAATGGCCAACAAACACATGAAAAGATGCTCAACATCCCTAATTAGTAGAGAAATGCAAATTAAAACTACAATGAGGTATCACCTCACACTGGTCAGAATGGCCATCATCAAAAAATCTACAAATAATAAATCCTGGAGAGGGTGTGGAGAAAAGGGAACCCTTTGGAACTGTTGGTGGGAATGTAAATTGATACAGCCATGATGAAGATCAGTAAGGAGGTTTCTTAAAAACTAAAAATAGAACTACCATGTGACCCAGCAACCCCACTACTAGGCATATACCCAGAGAAAACCATAATTCAAAAAGTCACTTTTTTGTGTTCATTGCAGCACTATTTACAATAGCCAGGACATGGAAATGTCCATCAACAGAGGAATGGATAAAGAAGATGTGTTACATATATACAATGGAATGTTACTCAGCCATAAAAAGGAACAAAATTGGGTCATTTGTGGAGACATGGATGGACCTAGAGATTGTCATACAGAGTGATATCATAAATTAATGCATATATGTGGAATTTGACAAAATTGGCATAGATGATCTTATTTACAAGGGAGAAATGGAGACACAGACATAGAGAAAAAAATAAATAAAAAATAAAATAAAGAAAAATTCAACAAAGAACACCCCAGTGTACCTATCCCCTATGATATTAAAATATTAACATTTTGATATTGTTTCATCAAGCTATCTTTTTAAATACACTATAATAGTTGGCTTCACCTCTCCAGAAACAATGTCTATCATGAATATGATGTGTATCCAATTTGTGTCTCTGAATTTTTAATAAATTGGTTAACAGATACACACTACTATACATAAAATAAACAACGAGGACCTACTGTATAGCATGGGGAACTATATTCAATATCTTATAATAACCTATAATGGAAAAGACACTTAAAAAAATATATAATGGAATCACTTTGCTGTACATCTGAAACTAATATAACATTGCCAATCAACTATACTTCAATAATTTTTTAAATTTGTATATTTTGATAGATGTAGATCTGGTTCTTTTAATTGTGTTATAGTACTCCATCATACACAAATAATATGATTTTATATATTCCCCTGTTGATGGACCTAAAAGTTGTTTTCAGCTTTTCATTATTATAAATAATGTGTTGTATATGTATTTTTGTGCAGATATGTGAGAGTTTTCCCCCAGGTATATATCTAGATATAAAATTGCTGGGTCATCAATTCCTTAAGTCTTAACTTGCATATTTCACTACATATTTTAATAAAACCTAAAATTATTCAGTATCTCTCTCCTTTCTTGAAAAACTCAAGGATCACAACCTTTTAACTAGCTCCTGAACTTTCACTATCTTCCAACTTCCTTTTTTTTTGTCTAAATGTTAGTTCCACGATTTGTTTATATCTAAGAAGTTATGTTTATAGTCAATATTTAGTTACAAATACATTTTAATTATTTTTTCATTTAAGATGAATACATCTGTTTTTGCTCATGTGCATCCCTTTAGCCATGGTCTATGGCTGGCCTACTTGAGAAGTCAGAAAATGTCTTTTTTTTCTTTTACACTTAGTCTTCAATGATGGCTAAGCTAGATAAATATGTCTAAAACTGACAGTTATGTTTTCTTAGTAATTTGAAGATATTACACCATTGACTTGTGGGCATCTATTGTAGTTGACAGAAATTCACTATCCATCTAATTATAGTTCCTGTGAGGATGCTCATCCTTCTCTCTCTGGTGGTTTTATTCTGATACCCTGTAGTTTCACTATGACATATCTGCATGTGAAATTATTGTTTCACAGTTCTCAGTAAACTTTTTTAAAATGTATTTATTTATTTATATATTTATGGCTGTGTTGGGTCTTTGTTGCTGCAAGCAGGCTTTCTCTAGTTGCAGTGAGCAGGGGTTACTCTTCATTCTGGTGCGCGGGCTTCTCATTGCAGTGGCTTCTCTTGTTGCGGAGCCTGGGCTCTAGGCGCGTGGGCTTCAGTAGTTGTGGCACATGGGCTTCAGTAGTTGTGGCACGTGGACTCAATAGTTGTGGCTCGCAGGCTCAGTAGTTGTGGTGCACAGGATTAGTTGCTCCACAGCATGTGGGATCTTCCCGGACCAGGTCTTGAACCTGTGTCCCCTGCATTGGCAGGTGGATTCTTAACCACTGCACCAGCAGGGAAGTCCCTCAGTAAACTTTTGTACTCCAGGAAATTTAGAGTGTCTTTTAAAACTGTACATATAGAGAAATGCACATAATAACATATCAGTGGATGAATATTCAAAAACAAAACATACGCAAGCAGCACTAAGAGCAATAAATAGAACATTATGGTGACCCCAGAATCACCCCTTATGCTGCCGTCTAGTTGCTTCCTGTCAAGTGTGCTCTTTTGTGTTTGTCTTTTTTAACACAGTGCTGTTTGAGAGTTTCATGCATATTGTTGGGTGTATTTGTAGATAGTTCATTTTCAATGCTGTATAGTATTCCTTAATATGAATATATGACATGTAATATAGTGGTCCTGGCTCTGGTTCCTTGCCACATGTGGTTTTCTCAGTTCCTATTAATTCAGTGGAATTATATTCCTGCCCAACTTGGAACCCAGGAGGTTTATGGATTCAGTTCTCATTTATAGTTGTATGTTTCTGTTCCATTTTTGGCTCACAGAGAGATGTTTATCAGTCTCGCTCAAATTGAGCAAGTCTATGTCTATTTTATTTATTTATTTATTTATATTTATATATACACATATGTATATATGTGTATAGCTACACACACGTATTCTACCTATTACAGCCATAGGCTCAGAGGAGTAAGAGGTAAACTCACAGAATCAACTTGGTAATCTCTATTCCTTTTTAATTTTTGTGGAAGAGCATAACTTTTCAGATTTTATCATGAAGGAAGGCTCGTTTTGTGTTTGTGCATCTCATATACATGTATTCATGTATATATATATATATATATATATATACAGGTATATTTATATGACTTAAGTCTTAATGACTAAGAAGCTGGTTCTCTCTTTGTAAAAAAAAAATACGTAGTTCTGCAAAGGAAACAGAGAATTGCCTTCTTTAGAGAAAAACTTTGCCTTCCAGACTTTGGGGGCAGTATTGATCTCTCAAAAATTAGACCCTTCTGGTTCTGACCAATAAAAACATACATATGTGTTTTATTACAAAGAGAGAACTAGCTTCTTAGAGTTACTAACAGACAAGGTTTCTAGCTAGAATTTAATGTCATAGTCTAACTTTTGAAGTGTTTATGTTTATATTCTATGATATTCAACGATGTAAATGTTTATAATAGAGAAATAAAATTTTGTGTTTAAATAAACTTTAAATAAAATTGAGGCACAATAAATAAAATAGTTATTTAATAATAGTTCAAATGGCAAATGAATAATCAAAAATCATGAAGGTGGTGAGTGAATTATTTAAGTTTGGGAAACATTAAATTAACAGACTTGATAGCTCAACTTTAATTTCTTCATTTAAAATACAAACACTAGGGCTTCCCTGGTGGCGCAGTGGTTGAGAGTCCCCCTGCCAATGCAGGGGACACGGGTCCGTGCCCCGGTCCGGGAAGATCCCACATGCCGCGGAGCGGCTGGGCCCGTGAGCCATGGCCGCTGAGCCTGCGCGTCCGGAGCCTGTGCTCCGCAACGGGAGAGGCCACAACAGTGAGAGGCCCGCGTACCGCAAAAAAAAAAAAAAAAAAACGAAAACAAAAATAAAACACAAACACTAGGTCTATATTCACCTTTTGGATCAAAGGCAAGCCCACCTGCAGAAAACCTACAGCTGTAGCTGCTTTCTCTTGTACATCATTCCTTGCCCCAATCTTTCTCCTCTCAATCAGTGTTGATAAACTGCACCTAATCTCATAGGGTCACTGTGTTTCCATTTCTATTGCATAAAAACATTTTCAAAGATATCCTTGGAAGGAAGGCACTGTTAACCCAAGGAATGTATACGTTATATAATTCCAGGCAGCATATCAAGCAACCTTGATGAACATCTGAACCTCACTCATGGTTTAGTCCATGAAAGGCAAATGGATATGAACTTACACAGTAGCACCAATTTAAGGATAGCTGCTTTCTGCACTGCTGTGTTCAGAAGGATTCTGAGGGAAAAACTGGACTATTAGGAATGAGTGCCATGAGCACGGATGTTCGAAGTACCAGAATTTGTGCTATGTGTTTGCCATCCTTGATTAAAAGAGCAATGAATAGTCCTGACCTTCTATGATCTTGGATGTCTATAAAGAAGTCCTTAGAATGCTTCAGTATGAGCTAGTATATTTAAGAAAACCATTTTAAGATAAATGGAATAAAGCATGATTTATGATATTCCAGGTACGTTTATTGGAAAAAAGCAACTCCTATCTTACAGTAAAATTAAATGAAAATACTTGAAGAAAATTGATTAATAGGGAGGGAGTACAAAAAATGTATGGCAGGTATTTTGTACCTTTTTAATAGAGCAGTTTCATTTTTTAAATCACCAATCTTAGAGAAAATGCCTTTCCAGAAAAAAAAAGTAAGTTGTCATAGTAACTCAGTGTTAGAACCTCCACACAGACCAAATTTAGCAGAGCTATACTTATTGCTTAATTGTACAAACTATTCATTTGACAAAAGAAAAGAAGACGTGAAATGAGATTTATTTTGTACCTACTATGTGTGAGGTGCTTTACACAGTTTCCTCATTAATCATTATAAGAATCCAGCAAAGAAGGTATTATTACCTTCCGTTTAACAGATAAAGAGTTTAAGGTCCAGCCTGGCCATTTACTTGCCTTGTATCACAGCATAATTGGAGGAGCAGGGCTCTGAACATAGGTCTCCTGAAAGCCTATGATTTTAAAGGACTTTGAATAGCCCTACTCTCTATCTCACTGAGCCACACTGTCTTTTTGGAGGCTATAGAAAGATGCCACTGACATTCTGAAAGGCAAGTGTGGTCCAACGAACATCAGGATCTTTTACACTAAAGACATAATACAAAGCGAAAAGGGCATTTTCTTTGTAACAATGTTACTCACTGGAGGATTGGTGGACTGCCCCTATTCTTCCTGGGTGACAGTAAGATTCGTGAGGGAAGCAGCTGGTCAATTTCTTATTTGTCTTGTTCAAACTTGTTCCAATATCTACAAAATTTCTCTCAAATCAGACATTTTAAAGTTGGACACAAATCATTAATTCCAATTTATATGTCCTCTCATTTATTAAAGAAATATTTATTTAGTGTCACTATGCATCAAGGACTGTGCTAGGTCTTCAGCACTATAGAAAACTAGTCTAGTAGGCTAAAACATTCTTCTGCCACATGACATTAGCAATAATTCTCAAGTTTACCAAGGCCAAATAAGTCCACTGAAAACCCCCAGTCTCCTTCCATACATCAAACCATTCCCCAATTAAATTAAATCTTTGCTCAAAAATTGAATCATCTGTACTCAAGGGAAATTCCAATGTGAGCCATCTTGAAATTTGGTCACCTGTGGATTTTTGGCAGACAGGGAAGTAAAGCAAGCTGACTGAATACTAATAGAGAATTTGACCTTAGTGGGAATTAGATGATCTCTCTCATTTCAAGATGCCTTAAAGAATCAATGAAAGAGCAACTGAAACGTAGTGTGTCAGTTCTGGAGGCCTGTGACTGGCCTGAACAGCCGCAGGGGATGGGGAAATCCCATTGACCTAGTTTGCTGTGGACTCATAGCACTAGGGATTAGCCCAGCCATTGCTAATGTGCTGATAGGATGAGGTGAATTGGGTTCCAGCCTAGTTCCCACATGGCATTAAAGACAGAAATGTCTTCAACAACCACCCACAGACTATGGAATAAACCCAAACTTCTCAATCAAACTGGCGTCAAATCCCTGCCTCTCTTCCAATCTCCCGTTATTCCTCATTATAAACCCTGTGTTAAAAGCAGGTGCTTTCTAGCTCTGTGACCATGGATACGTTTTATTTCTTTTCTTTTCTTCCTTTTCTTTTCCTTTCCTTCCCTTTCTTTTTTTTCTTTCCTACCTCTCTGAGTCTCAGTTTCCCGATCTGCGAGACTGGAATGGTATTAGTGCTTACTTCTCAAGTTCTTGGATGAGTAAATAAGGTAACGCAAGTAAAGCCTAGTGAAGTAGCTGATGCTACCACCACTACCAATCATTCTACTTTGGGCAACAGCTAGACTTACAGATCGGTATTATGCTTACCAAAGGCAAACATGTCCATTGAAAACCTCAGTCTTGTTTTTCACACAGCAAACCATTCCCCAATGAGGCTAAATCTTTGTTCAGAAATTGAATCATTTGTACTCAAGGGAAATTCTAATGTGAGTCATCTTGAAATTTGGTCACGTGGACGTTCAGTATGATTTAAGCATTCCTGCCTCCATGTCTGACTCCTGTCTAAAAATGCTTTCCCGTTTCTCATTGTTGAGGCAAGTCCAAATCAGGTACTGAAAGCCTAGTGTAAATCCTACCCACCCATGAGTCCTGAACTGCACCCCACAGTGATCACTCACCTTGACACTCACCTTGACACTCATCATGTATTTCTATTATATTTTCATACGAAATATATCTCTCATTGAGAAGATTCAGCCCTGTGAGGGCAGCAGATAAATTGCCTACTTTATTTTTAACTCTCTCCAAGCATCTACCTAGAACAATTCCTTGAGTTTCCAGGATTGTGTCAGTTGATGAACTCAGAGGGCTAGTGAAGCATTTAAAACAGCCTAAGAAGCTAATTCCTGAGGTCTGAAATTCAATGAGCCAATCGTGTTCCTGCCCCATGTTAACTGCTTACCAATGTAAACAGAGAATTTGGTCACAGAATTTGAGTCTCATTCTTGACATTTATTATTATAAAACTCCGGTACCCACCCCTACTCATGAGCGTGACTTGTATTTTCCGTCATGGACAATATTTAGGTGTCCATTCTATGCTTGCTTACTTAACATTAGATCACATTCCAGTCCTCCTCTGCCAGCCTTTCTTCCTTCCACAAATATTTGTTGAGTGCCTCCCACATGACAGACACTTTGTCAGATGTACAAGATACAATGATGAATGTGACAACCATGGGTCCTGCTTTTATAAACTTGCAGTGCATCTGGGACTAAAAATTAGTAGCAACCATGACGTGTTGAACAATCTCAGAGAGTGACTAAGAATAAAATTGTCTTTGGAGAAACTCATACCCCTCCCGGCCCTATTTTTAGCATACTAAGTTGGAAACAGCAATACACTCTCACCCTTGAAACAAACCACTTTCCAGAGATCATGGGAATTTGCCCATGCTGCTTCATGAAAAGATTCAGCGTGATAACTGTAGATACTGAATGCAGCTTCTCACTATCTTTATTGACAGAGGTGTTATTTAAATGTGAATAACGGTAATGCAATCAATAGTTAAAAAAAGGAAATGCCTTATTCGTTACATGCATAGCAGACAGCCTTGAGACAATGTAGCTGGATAGTTAGTAAAGTGTCTGAGGAGGGGGATATCATTATCCCCCTATCTCCCAATGCACGCTGGTATTCAAAACTCATCCGTATTTCCAGACGCAAACAATTCCCTTATTTGGATCATCAAACCAAGAAACATCTTCTCACATCATTAAAACATGCAGCTCTTCCAAGGTGGCCACTCCATGCTAGCTAAGAAAGGTACAATCCATACTGCAGAAGAATGATGCACGAGATAGGGCTGACAGTTACACTTGGGTAAAATCCTCAATTACTGTAGCTTCATTAATGCATTCTCCGTGTTTTACTGCTGAGTGACTGTTCTGAATAAATTCTGCTCTCATGCATGCACTCAAAGAAATGACAAAATTCTGAATGAATAAGCAGTCAGCACCCGGGAGAGATTCTTCAAGCTACAGTTATTCAGAACTTCCTGTATTTGTCACAATGGGAGGAATAAGAACATGGAAATTTCATAGAACCACAGAATCTCAGGGTTAGAAGACTGTAGTGGTCATTTGGTGACCCCTTCTTCAGATCCTCCCCCATCCAATGGATAAATCCTCACTACAATAATCTCCATGAAACGGTCACAGAGGATTGCACAAACAATTCTTATCACAAGAACCTTGCTACCATTTCCTGACATGTTCCTTTTCATCAATCATTACACAATTTTTATTTATGCTTAGCTAAAATCTATATTTCCATAGGCCCTCATTCTCCTCTTGAGGGCCACACAAAGTCATTCTAATTCTTCTTCCAAATAATAGTCTTAATATTTAAAGAGCTGTCACATATTTCATCCTGTGAAATATGTACAACAATGTCAAGGAGAATGAGGGCTGCAAAAAGGTCATGGCACTTCTACATCAGGAAAGCTATTAGGAAACCATGACAGTTGGGTTTCATTAGCATGGAAGATACAGAGATATGAGGAGACCAAGAGGGGTAGCCTTTAACCACCAGCTTCACTAACTTCCTTAGTATTGATGTATATCAAACTTGCTCCTTCCTCAGCAGACAGTCCTGTCATCTATCAAGTTGCTCAAACTATAAACTACCTCGCTCTTACCCTTCACATACAATCCATCACCTATGTCCTAAATATACTTTGAATATATTCACTTATTTTTATTTTTACTTCTAGTATCCTAGTCCAAGCTATTATGCTTTATCTAAGCTTATCCTTTCTCATGACTAGTCACTCCCACTTCCATGCTTGCCTGCTTCTACTCTAAATTGCAAATCAGATCACATTACACCCCTGCTTCAAACCTTTCTAAGGTTTCCGGCTGCTTTCAGATGGAGACCAATGTCCCTAACATGGCCATCAAGGCTCTGCCTCTTCTTTTTTTTTTTTTTTTTTGCAGTACGCGGGCCTCTCACTGTTGTGGCCTGTCCCGCTGCGAATCACAGGCTCCGGACGCGCAGGCGCAGCGGCCATGGCTCACGGAACCAGCCGCTCCGCGGCATGTGGGATGTTCCCGGACAGGGGCACGAACCCGTGTCCTCTGCATCGGCAGGCGGACTCTCAACCACTGAGCCATCAGGGAAGCCTCTTCTAACCTCTGTCTCCTCTCAGCTTCCTTCTGCTCCTTCTTCACACTGGCCTTCCTGCTGTTATTCTTAGATAAAGAAAAGGAAGAGAAAACTAGTCTAAGAAGGAGATTGAAAAGGAACAGTCATAGGGGAAATAAGAGAAACAAATGTATGTGTTGTCACGTCAAGAAAAGAGAGAATTTTAATAAAAACAACTTTATTGCTGTTTTAATAAAAACAAGTTTCTAGGTAAAAATGTTAGTGGCACAGACAGGTTGCAGCAAAGTGAGGCATAAGTTGAAGGTGAGGGAAGGGAGCAAGGCAGCTAGGAAGAGTCTAGAAGGAGAAGCAAACTCCAAATAGAAAATGTGTTTCTTTTTGAAATAGTAAGTTCCTAATAGAAAAGGTAAAGTTTAAGGAAACATGAAAGGAGCTGACATTAAATGAGGTTCCTGAGAAGGTAAGAAGTGAGATCAAGGCAGCACGAGATTATGCAAAATAGCTAACACAGTGTTTGTATATAGTGAGTCCTCAAGGAGCAATTTAAATATAAGGATAATTGGTATTGATATTCTTCTTATGAGAAGGACAAATAAAAATTTAAAGATAAAGGAGGAGTGTATGGAGAAGGGAATTCTTATTGCATGTCTAAATATATAATAAACTATAGATTTAAGGAAGCTACCTGTGAAATGTAAGCAAAAGTTTAAAACCTTTTATCAAGTGTACTTTTCACACTAAATCAGTATGCATTTACTTTAGCCTTCAGACTTCACCCAGACTCAATCATAAAAATCACTCCTGCTTTTCCGTGCCTCTCCATCTACCAAGACTGATACTTGTTAGCATCTCAATTTGTTAATCCCACACTAAGTTGGAGACTGTTCTTTCACATTTCATTTTGTCTTGAAGGAAGAACTGAGACTTTGACCCATTGTATGAACGTGTAACTCACTGACATCTTATTTAAAGATTTAAATTCAGTTTATTCAAATCAAAAGTGTGCACCAGTAAATCATGTTGTTATTTAGCCAGTATCTGAAGCTTAAAGAAATTTTAAAAAATATGTATATCCCTAAAGGCCAAGTTTAGAAATAGTACTGAGGTTACAGTTGCCCAGAAAAATTATTGTTACTATTTGCAAATGGAAAAGTACAAGTCAGCTTCTGATAGGAGGACCTCTGGCCTGAAAAGAGATTAGGGGTCTGGAAGGTGATTAATTGTAACTTTTTTGAAACCAACTGCTCTGAAAACTTTTGTCAAAGATTTGCCTAAAATAAGACACTGTGGACCTTATTAGAACTCTCATCTTATTAAAAGAGATGAATTAAGAATGTTCCCAAGTGTCTCAAGATATCTTATTTCTACTAAATTTCTACTAAATATCTTATTTCTACTAAATATCCTATTTCTACTTATATCTACTCAAGATATCTTATTTCATTCATGAAAGCAATGAATATCTTCTCTTTTTAAAATCCAAAACTTCTGGCACATGGCAGGATATTTTATGAATTAATTAATGAATGAGACCAATGCCTTAAATAAAGAGAACTAGTCAGGCCATTGCCTTTTATAAAAATACATTCTATATATTTTAAAATTAACATTGTGTGAAGCAGTAGAAAGAGAAGAGGAGGTAAATAACTACAGGTCTGAATCACATCTCTGGCACTTACTATTTAGCTGTATTAGCTTGGGCAAGACATTTAGTCTTTTTGTATCTTAGTTTATACATGTGTGAAATGGGTCAATGCAACATATTTCATAGAATTATTAAAGGGATTAAATAAAGTACCCATTATAAGCACCTAGCACATCTCTTGAAATATAGTAGGTGTAAAATAAATATTTGTCCCTTCCTATTCTTCCCCTGAAAGAAAATATAAAATGCAATTGTTGCTCTCAAAAATCCCAAATCCAATAGGAGGATATAAATATATAAAAGTACAAATGATATTGATTAACATCAAAATAGATTATAAAAACTACAGTAAAGTACAAGTAATGTTAGAAGACTGAAGGAAAAGAATGCTAGCTTACAAATAACTGGTGGAAGTAACAAGTAGCAAACACAATAGAATATGAAGAAATAATATTAAGCAAATATTTTCCTTTTTTTTCTTCTCTCTTTCCATTCTACAAGGTTCTTCTATAACATGTGACATTTCTGGCAAAATACCTCTGATGTCTTCATCCTCCTCAGCACTATATAATTTTACATCCATTGCTAAGGATAACAGTCATGAACAATCACAGCCAATGAGGAGGAGAGGCAAGGTTAAAAAAAAAAAATCAGCTGGCTTACTTTCTTCTTGAGAAAGGTGCAAATTACTATTCAGGATTTAAGACTTGGGTCAAAGGTCATTTCCTCTATGTGGCCTTCCCATCTTCTCAGACAGACCCATTTATGTGCTTCTCTGGCATTCCCGCCCCTCACATCACTTTCACATCCATACATGTAATCTGAACACACTGCCAGCTCTTCAGTGGCATAAACTTGTTGTATTAATCTCGGCACCCTGACCCCCGGGGCTTAACACAATGTTTTGCACACAGAAATCAATAAACATTTGTTCAGTGAGAAAACAAATGAATTTCAACTTCCTTTAAATCCTTTTATATTTATTGTCTTGACTCACGAGTTAGCATTGAACAATATGCCTTCTTGCTGTCTTGTTTCACATGTATTAATCATATCTTTATAATAATACTGTAAACTCCTTCAGGTGTGGTCCACACAGTCTGTTTCCTTGTTTCTGTCACCACCCAACTCTACCCTCAGTGGGTCCCAGCACAATAGCAGAGAAAGTTCATTAAGTACCTGCTGATTGACTTACCCCTAGAAAGTAATTTTCTGACAATTGAAGCAAGAGCTTCATTTGCAGGTAGAATATATTTTATGCATATATACCAGGATTTTCTATTGTTTAAAAACAGAAAGCTATCTTAATGGTACTTTCATTCACACCATTAATCATATTCCCCTCCACTTCCTGTCTGAAAGCTATCTCATGTGTGTACTGTACTTCCAGGGTTGACTGGTAAAGAAATCTATCTGATGAATCATCTAATGGTATCTGTAAAAGAATCATAAAGGACACCTGTGTTAGCAATAACAACAGCCCAAATTCTGCCTTCTTTTCATCTGCCAGTGTACTGGCAGCTTGGCCCAGTAGCTAGTATCCTAGAATATTGTGTTTTAGCATCTAATCCAAAACACTTCACATGAGATACAAAAGTCAAATAAGAAAAATGAAAACATTAAAGAGAAGAGAATTCTCTCCAAAGCCAAATGGTAATTGGCTTAGCCAAGAAGGGAAGAGCTGGGGGAGATGTAAATAATAAGAGTAGAAAAGGCACAAGCTTTGAGTCAGAAAGAACCTTCAACTATTTATTCATCAAGTATATATTTACTGAACACTTACTATGTGCCATGCACTATGCTATGCGCTAGGGGCAAAAATTAAAAATAGATGCAGTCCGTACTTTTAAGGAGTTCACAGTTAATAAGGAGACAAAGAAGTAAACAAATAGCCAGAACTCAATATGAGAAATATCACAAGTGGTAGATGGTAGCAGAAAAGGCTGTTATAGGAACAAGAAATTGGGTGCCCTTCTCATGTTGGAGGGTCAGAAAGCTATTTCCAGGGTGGTAATCTAAGCTGAGAGCCAAAATATGGAAAAAACGGCTTGGTACAAAGGGACAGCTGAGAAAGGAGAAAGGAGATCAGCATGTGTAGAAGAATCCTAGAAATAAGAGAGACTGTGAGATGTTTATTCATGAGCCTGAGAAAAGTTCAGCATGGCTGGATTTACATCCCAGCTCTGCCACCAGCTGTGTCACTTCTGATATCACTAAATCCTTCTGAGTCTCAGTTTCCAATCATTTGAACACTTTACATTCATACTACTGACACAGAAACTGGCACCTAGAGGGGGTTTAAGGAATATTAGTGCCTTTCTGCCTCTTTGCCCTTCTTTCGTGAGCAAAGAGACAGCCTCACCCCCAGCCCCAAATCCCTGCTTCCTGTTCTTTCCTTCCTGAGGAGTTCATTAGCCAATTCACATTGTCTCAAGATTCACCTGACCATTTAAAGAACTGTGCCTTTTTAATGCAGACCCTTTTATCACAGTTCAAAGCTGACCTTTAGTTTTTCAGGCTTGGCTGTTTATGTGCATACAAAAGTTCACAATTCCATTTTCAAAAGTCTTCAGTCTAATGGATTATCCAATTACATTCTTCTAATGTTTCTGACCCAGTGCCAGGTCTTGCCATTCAGACCTTTCCCAAGGCTGCCCTCTCCATCTGAAATTCTCTTTCTGAGAAGGTCTGACAATTTTCCTCAATAAAGCTCTGTATCTTTTTCTTCTCTTCCTTTATAACGTGTCCTCAGTTAAATGAGTATCTCAGATGGGCTTTCCTTTACCCTTTAACATACATTAATTTGTCCCAGAAAATGGAAACCATCCAAAATGGCATCATTATGTGATTATTAATTTTATTATTTCTCTCATTCTTTAATCCCTACATTCTTTTATTCACTCATTATTTACTCATTAAACTAATATGCATATTGTATACTTGCAAAGAACAAGACACTGTGCTAGCACCATGTGGTCTTCCATAAAGGAAACATAATTAAGAACTTCAAGGAACTTAGAGTGTAATGAAAGAGATATAACAGGAACATGTGAAGTTAAGAAAATGAAGTTAATAAAGAATAGGATAAAAGAAATACAGCAAAAGAGGTATGGAAGTTCAAATAAAAGAACATGGGACTTGCATGAAGATCTAGGTTTAAAGGCTGGCTGTCCTGTTTTCTGCAGCCTTGAACCATTTGCTT
This sequence comes from Monodon monoceros, assembly GCF_005190385.1. Classification (NCBI taxonomy): domain Eukaryota; kingdom Metazoa; phylum Chordata; class Mammalia; order Artiodactyla; family Monodontidae; genus Monodon; species Monodon monoceros. The sequence continues at coordinate 46,376,372 of NW_021703784.1, read as the reverse complement.
AACCTCTCTGAGTTACTCTACATTTAAGAGGGAGACAGCTCTATGTCCTCATGCTTTTTTAAACCTCTCTTGGTATGGCTTCATTGAAATAAAGCATATGAAATTTCTTTATAAACTGTACAGTTTTGGGCGATTTTAAGGGAACTGACTACTACCTGAGAAGGGGTACTCTCTTCAAGAGAGTGGAGACCAATATATTGCACAGGTCAGTCACTTATACACAATCCTACTGAAGACTGATTGTCATAGGCAGGAGAGTTGCAAAGGTTATAGCTCAATTCTCCCAGCGCACATGTTTGCTTTGATGTACACAGTATTTTTAAAAGAGAATTTGAAAGCCCTCAGAAGGGATATGTGCTTTCCAGCTTAACTGATTCACCATCTAATTCTTCTCCGACCAGGTAAGAATTTACTACTGCTGTCAGATACCTGCAAAGAAGCGTTGAGTCAGCTCTGTCCTGTCACTCTGAGGGCAGGCAGAATTTTTACATATACTTATATGCATTAGCCTAGATTTGTTACCTTGTCCTTCCTATAAAGGTTCTCCCTTGATCACACATAGTTTTACTGTTTTCCCGGCTGACTATGCATTAATTATTTATTTCTCTTTTCTTTACTATCTCCCTCCCTCTATCTTCTCAGTCAACACTGCCATCATATTTGCACCCACTGTATTATCTCCAAATAAACTTTAGAAGCTCAACAGCTTTAAGTAAGGAACTATGAGTTTTTCTGAACAATGCCTAATCCACTTCAAGCCTACAAGCATATGTCTAATGTTCTGGGCTAGATTCTGGCATGTGAACAAGCAATTACAGGGTAATGTGGCAGGTGTGGTAACAGAGATTCAGAGGATTGCTTTGGAGAGATGGAAAATAGAGTTGTTCATCCTTCCTGAGAAGGTCAGAGAAGATTTTACAGAAGAGGAGACAGTATTTAAGGCAGCCCATGAACAGTGAGAAGAATTTTCCCAAGTGGAGAAAAAAAGAACAGGGTTTAAGCAAAGGCATGGGGATTGGAAAATTCAATATATTGGGGAGTGAACGGAGTGAATTATTTATACATAGAAATAATCTTCCAGGGCAGATTAATAAACCACATTTGGACTACTCTAAGGAAAAACTGCCTAAAGGTCTGTTAAAAGGGCTTGACAGAGGCTAGACTCTCTCTTCTCAATTACTCCTATGAAGCAACTGTATTTAATATAAAACTTTACAGCCCAACACAGACGATGGCCAGAGTGTGACCACCCCTGACTCTTGCTGCATCCATGGCACATGCTGCTAATCAATCAAGGCATTCATCTCTACGAAGTCTGGATACAGCCTCAGAATCCTTCCCAGTAGAGATTTCTATAAGGCTCTCTATCAATTGGTCAGAGTTGGCACTTGAAATGAAACCTATTTTCATCTCAGTTCTAGGATATTTGTTGAAAGGGAGGGGTGGCCTTGAAAGATATATTTATAACCCAGAAGAAATCCTTTCACTAAACCCCATATCTGGGCATGCAGAGCCCATGAATGCATTTCTGCCGTACCTATCTTAGGTTGTGTGAGTCCGTGACTCAGAGTGGCGCTCTTGCGGGAGGGAGTCTGGACACTAAATATCTAGGAGAAAATGGCAGATTTCAATCATCCAAATTTCCAAATGTAGCCAAATAACCACAAAATCGACCATAGTTTTTTGAAAGTGGTAAGCATTATCAATTTTAAATTAATAAGAAAATGTTAGCCTATTATTATTTGACAAACGCATCCTAGCAGCACAATTAGTATGGACAGGCTGCATAGAACAAAGCCACCAAATCAGTTTGAAAAGCTCCTATAACATATATGTAAAGTAGCCACCAAAGCCAAAAATGCTTAGAAAAAAATCCACCTTCACACTTTGATTAAATGATTTCCTTCATAAGCAGCAACAGTTTAGAGAAGAAAAGTCCAGGACTGATTGCTCAGACTCTCCAGGGTGAAACACATTTTTACAAAATCCTCAGCTTCACAAGGTATCCTTTGCCAACCCTCTAAGGCGCAACCTTAGAATCTGCTACAGGCTGTAGCAGCTGCCTGCCCACTTTCTCAGCAGCAAGAAATATGCTAAGCAGTGATTATCAACAGGGAAGAGGATCAAAAGGTTAGGGAATGATTAAGCAAGATACCATTCCTTCTAACAATCAGTTTTCTGTAGAGGTTGTGAATGATGGAAGTCTGAGTAATCTCAGATTTCAATCAATTCCATGTGAGACTTGTCTATGCTGTGCTCCCTCTGTGGGAGCTCCCTCTGCTCTAGTTTTCTGGGCACACTGACAACGGGCGCTGTCATCATCAAAGTCAAGGTGATCTGCTACTAGAACCTGAGCCTGACCAAGTATATATCTGTCCCTTCCAAACCATAAAAAAAGACCACATACCCATGGAAGGAGACCAAGACAAGACCAAAAAGATTCTCAGTCTGTCATGCAAAAAGAGGCTTGGAGTAAGTCTTCACTTGGAAGATATGACTGGTATGAGCAAGTTTACACTGAAGGAAGCTCACCGATTTTCATCATAGAATCAGACTCCTGGGAATGGAAATCTCTACGACTTTGCAGGTGCCGGTCGGAGTCTTGTCTTGCCACTTACTGGCTGTATGAGCCTGGATCACTCAACTTCACTGAACCATACTCTTCTCATCTGGGTGAGTGAAATCTGTTTCTTGCTCTTGTTTATTTACAGGGTAGTGATGGAGGACTAGGAGGGAGGACAGACTATAACAATTATAGATAAAAGTTATCTCATATGGTCTCATTTAATCTTCGTTATAATCCTATGAAGCAGTTATTACACCATTTTTTTTAAGTGAAGAAACTGGGACCCAGAGAGATTGAGTGACAAGTCCAACGTGACCTAGCTGATAAGTGGCAGAAAAAGAGTTCAAGTCTTGACTCAAACGTTAACGTTCTTTTCACTGCACAATATATACCTCTTTAGATTATAAAATTTTTAAAGTCAGGGGCCATACCTGGGCTCTCCTGGTATCCCTAGTCCCTAACACATTTACATAACAGGTATTCAGTAAAGATTTGGTGACTAAATGAATAATGTTTTTAAGGATATACATTGATTGAGCTCAACCTAGCTCAGCAAACATTGAATTGTACACCCTGTTGTCAGACACCTTGTTTCTAGTTAGCAGGTAGGAATTCAAAGATGAATAGTATTCACTTCCTGCCCTCAAGAGAGTCACCATGTAGTGACGGACACATATAGAAACAAAATCTACCTTCCACCAAAATCTACCTTTACGTCTACCATCTGCAGTTTCAGAGAATTTGCGAACTCCATCTCGAACACACACTGGAGGTGTCTGAAGTTACTTCTCTGCTAGTCTTTGAGGTTTAACCAGAAGTACGAATAGGGGCTCCTTTAGCTCGTAGCAGAGTGTGAGCCATGGGGAGCTGGGAGAGCTGTTTTCACTTACTACCTAAGGAATGTTAGGTAAGTTATGTTTGAGCTCCAAGATTCAAGTTTTGGAAGACATGTGGAACCAAATATTCGCCATGCTTTTTATAAGCCAGATTTTCTGTCTCCAGTTTGCCTTTGGTTTCTAGGGTTAAAAAACACCCACATTATCAAAACAAAGAAGATGCCTGAACAGGGAATTAGAGAAACATGATAAGCACAAAGTAGTAATGCTATCACTGCTTAAACAAAGAGAGATGGATGTCCTTGGACTAAGAGATAGATGTCCTTGGACTAACATGGGCCACAAGAAGTCTCTGGCATTGAAAAATCTTTAGAATGCAAGGGATGCATCAAGAGCAAGGGAGTAAATGCAGAAAAAGTTGTAAGACCCTTGCCCAATAACGATTATGGAAGAGAGGCACGTGACTATCATGTTACTGAAGACTTGCTAGGCTTGCACAAAATGGGGAGGTTCTATTAAGTTTGTTCCTGGTCTAGACAGAATATCTAATAAGGCTATCAAATCTTCTCTTGTTCAAATCCTAGGCTCACCAAGCAATTTGCAAGGGTAGAAAACTATTTTAAATAAATAAATAAATAAGCGTTTTAGAACGTATGTGTTTTCTAATATTCCTTGTCCTTTGCTCCATTCAGTCAGCCAGGTCACTCTATATTCGTTGCCTCAAGTTAAGGGATGACACCAAAACAAACAGACAAACAAGGATTCAATTTTTGGCTTTTGTGTTTTAAAAGTCTCTCTCAGTCCGCCTGCCGATGTAGGGGATACGGGTTCGTGCCCAGGTCCGGAAAGATCCCACATGCCGCGGAGCGGCTGGGCCCGTGAGCCGTGGCCGCTAAGCCTGCGCGTCCGGAGCCTGTGCTCCGCAACGGGAGAGGCCACAACAGTGAGAGGCCTGTGTACCGCAAAAAAAAAAAAAAAAAAGTCTCTCTCTCAGCTGGAGAAACAGAAAGAACTCCCTGTAGATTTGGAAGAACACAGGGTAAGAAATGCCAAAGCTTCCTACCTCCACGACTAAAACTCCCCTAGGCTAGGAGGAGGAGGACTTCGGAGGGGAATCAAGGAGTGTGTCAAAGTTACAGACACTTGAAAAAGCAGGGATGTAGCAGGCTCAGCACAGTGGTGGGTCAGGGGGACATAGGCCTCCCACATAGACTTGTATGGCTCATTCACAAAAAGGATCTCAGAAAGGAGCTCAGGGAGGTGGCCAATATCTCAGAGAGGAAATGGCTACAAAGGTCATTTACTAGCTAAGTGCCTGGCGGTCATTTACTAGCTAAGTGCCTGGCATATAGTGGGAGCAAGTGATTACTGGATAATTGAATAGGGTCATACCTGGCAACACTATGCTCTTTCAGATTCTAGATCTGGGGACCAGGCCTTGATAACAGTGACAGAACTAAGATGCCAAGCCAGCATTTGGTTAATACCCCCTAAATGATGGGATATGGAAAACTTTGGATATCTGTGAGAAATGCTATCAACTAAGAGCAGGTAAAAGCAGAACTATACATTTAGGTTTCCACTTCGTTATAGCTGCTGTGAGATCATGATTTCTCTGCACCTAGCTTAGCGCTGATCTGTCCATAGTGCGTGCTGTACAGAATTGGACTTACAAGTCATGGATACATTCTTATTTCTCTCTTAGGCTCCATAGGATGGAAATAGCCATTAGGTGATGGCTAGTGAGTAACCTGTGGTGCCTGCAGTGCTGCCTCCTGTTCACTAAGAGGCTTGCCCTAATTTTAGGATTTCAGATGCAGTGAGCAGCACCTAACAGATAGCTGGATATGATGGCTGAGCCTTTTAGTGCCTTCATGTGTCACAGGAAAGTTGACAAGGTTGAGTTAAGATAGTTCTGTTTAATGCCATTTTTGAAATCAGTGTGGCTCTGGCAAACTCTGAAAGCTTGAAACTTACATAATCAAAATGGGGAACAAAGCTCCTTCCTGAATTTGGAATAGTGCTTCTATGGAAGCTATAAGTGTGACACACTTTAAGAATCTGACATATAACCAAAAGCGTGCAGAAAAGATGCTATATAAATCAAAAGATACTTAAAAACCTCCTGATAACATCGCTGCTAAGAGAAGCCCTGTAACAAATAATCTTGTATAACAAATTTCTCCTTTTCTTTTTTCTAGACTACACTCTCCAAGCGGAGGGACTGTGTGCTCCCAACTTTTGAACTCCGGTGCCTAGCACCAACACTTGGCATGAGAGGTACCAAGTAGGCACTGAGTCAGTGTTTGGTAACGAACCTAAATTACCAGCCACTAATTTATCTATTTTGTGAATATGAAATTTCAGGTTTTTCCTAAAGCAGGGTACTCAGAATATTTTGGAATATTCCCTGCAGTTTGGTAGAAAATGTATTTTTGGAAAAATGCTGGTGGAGATACATAGTTCCAGATCAAGACATTAAAAAAGAAAGAATCATTTACCTAACCAGAAGACCAAGACTTGATTACATATAGCACTTCCACTGTACCCATATAGTCTATCACTATATGTGATAGTGACACTGTGGCACAAGTGTCAGTACAAAGATGGAACTACTCAATTCTGCTGGAGGGTAGGTCTTATGTAAGGCTCCACGGAGAAGGTGGCCATGAAGTGATTCTGGAAGATGAGAAAGTGCCCCTCAGGTGACCAGGAAGAGGCAGGACAGGCACTATAAGCTAAGGGAGCCAGGGTGATGCACAGAGGTGTGGGAGTATGAAACAGCACCATGTGTTTGAGGATGTGCAGAGTTTAGAATATCTATAGCTTTAGGTTCAGTGAATATTGAGGAAGGATATAAATCTGAAGGGGTATAAAGAAAGAACCCCAAACTTATAGGGTTTCATATGTCAAATTAAGGAGTTTGAGACTTTATGCTATGAACAATGGAAGTTAATTGAAGCTTTTGTGGAGAGTCCAGGAGAATCTCATGATCAGACTTATGTTTCAGGAAGATCACTCTCAGCAACAGAGAGGATAGATTGTAACCCAGGAGGCAGGGCGAATCTTAAAGATACTACTGTGGTATTTCCATATGAGCTGCTGTGAGTGTAAACCCAGGCAAGAGGGGAGGAACAGGAGAGAAGGGAACAGCTAGTTTCAACTTCCTTAATTAAGCGAGTAGAATAAATGGGACTTGGATGTGGGAGACAAGGAGCAGGAGGAGGGTAGGTAGGAAGGTTTCCTGATTTATTGCTTGGGTAATTGAAGACATAAGAGTACAATACACAGAGCTGAGAAATACAGGAAATAGAGAAGATTTTGATGGAAATATATTAAGGACAATTGTATACATGTAAAGTATGGGGTACATATAGGCCATCAAGGTTTACATTTAGACTTGTGAGTCAGTAACACTATTTCAAGCATAATATGAATAAATTACATCATCCAAGGAGAATGGATGGAGTTTATCAATACCTGGGAACAGCAGTATTTTAGGGGTAGGTAGAAAAAGAGGAGCCTCTAAAGCAGGTTGAGAAGAGTCAGAGAGGTCAGAGGTAAAAATGGAAAAATCTGTTCCTCTCATTTTCTTCTCAACAAGGACTTTAAAAAGTGACCTAGAGAAAGAAAAGCCTAAGATATTGCAAGTAATTTTCAGAATAGGCCTGTTATAGTTCCTTTTCCTCTATACTAGTAGGTTATGAGAGAATGACATAAGAATGCCTTTTTTTTTCCCTTAAGAGAAAAATGTCTATTTCACTATCATTCCTGTCCATCACTTCTGAATCACTCCCCAAGAAATTCACAATAGTTGTTGACAATGATGAAGTGAAATGCCATATAGATAAATTAAGTATATGTGTATCTCTGTGCCTATTTACATAGTCATTATCATGTGTTTATAACATACACATTTATATATTAATATAAATATACATACATCCCTACCTCATAATAGTAACTCTCTTGACCCTTCCTATTTATAGTGTGACAAAATACAAATGTAATAAGCTCAGATTGTTAATATCACTCTTCTTCCTTCAGGGGAAAACATTCCCCTGACAAAAGAGCCTAGTACACTTTCCAGACCTGAGTTCACAAAGAAAAAAAAAAAAAATCAAACAAACAAAAAAAGAAAGTAAACTAATATTTCTTCAGGATCTATTATGAGGAAAAACTATTCTAAGTTCATTAGAAAACTAATCAGACCCCTCTCCAGACTTCTCATATAAAGATTTCAGACGGGTTCCTAGATTCTTGTTTTTATAAAGCACCACAAGTAATTCTGATGCTGAATCAGTACAGGAAATCACTGATGGTGGTATTCTCAGGACCTCTAGAAAGCAACTGCCAGGATAGTCTGGAGAGCCATTAAAAATAGAGTACCTCAGAACTAGAACAAAAAATTTCACAATTTGTATGGAAACACAGAAGACCCTGAATAGCCAGAAGCAATCTTGAGAAAGAAAAATGGAGCTGGAGGAATCAGGCTACCTGACTTCAGACTATACTACAAAGCTACAGTAATCAAGACAGTATGGTACTGGCACAAAAAAAGAAATATAGATCAATGGAACAGGACAGAAAGCCCAGAGATAAACCCACGCACATATGGTCACCTTATCTTTGATAAATGAGGGAAGAATATACAGTGGAGAAAAGACAGCCTCTTCAATAACTGGTGCTGGGAAAACTGGACAGCTACATGTAAAAGAATGAAATTAGAACACTCCCTAACACCATACACAAAAATAGACTCAAAATGGATTAAAGACCTAAATGTAAGGCCAGGCACTATCAAACTCTTAGAGGAAAACATAGGCAGAACATTCTATGACATAAATCACAGCAAGATCCTTTCTGACCCACCTCCTAGAGAAACGGAAATAAAAACAAAAATAAACAAATGGGACCTAATGAAACTTAAAAGCTTTTGCACAGCAAAGGAAACCATAAACAAGACGAAAAGACAACCCTCAGAATGGGAGAAAATATTTACAAATGAAGCAACTGACAAAGAATGATTAATCTCCAAAACATAAAAGCAACTCATGCATCTCAATATCAAAAAACCAAACAACCCAACCCAAAAATGGGCAGGAGACCTAAACAGACATTTCTCCAAAGAAGATATACAGATTGCCAACAAACACATGAAAGAATGCTCAACATCATTAATCATTAGAGAAATGCAAATCAAAACTACAATGAGATATCATCTCACACCAGTCAGAATGGCCATCATCAAAAAACCTACAAACAATAAATGCTGGAGAGGGTGTGGAGAAAAGGGAACCCTCTTACACTGTTGGTGGGAATGCAAATTGATACAACCACTATGGAGAACAGTATGGAGGTTCCTTAAAAAACTAAAAACAGAACTACCATACGATCCAGCAATCCCACTACTGGGCATATACCCTGAGAAAACCGTAATTCAAAAAGAGTCATGTACCAAAATGTTCATTGCAGCTCTACTTACAATAGCCAGGACATGGAAGCAACCTAAGTGTCCATAAACAGATGAATGGATAAAGAAGATGTGGCACATATATACAATGGAATATTACTCAGCCATAAAAAGGAATGAAATTGAGTTATTTGTAGTGAGGTGGATGGACCTAGAGACTGTCATACAGAGTGAAGTAAGTCAGAAAGAGAAAAACAAATACCGTATGCTAACACATATATATGGAATCTAAGAAAAAAAAAAAAAGAAAATGGTCAGAAGAACTTAGGGGCAATACAGGAATAAAGACGCAGACCTACTAGAGAACGGACTTGAGGATATGGGGAGGGGGAAGGGTGAGCTGTGACAAAGCGAGAGAGAGGCATGGACATATATACACTACCAAACATAAGGTAGATAGCTAGTGGGAAGCAGCCACATAGCACGGGGAGATCAGCTCGGTGCTTTGTGACCACCTAGATGGGTGGGATAGGGAGGGTGGGAGGGAGGGAGATGCAGAGGGAAGAGATATGGGGACATATGTATATGTATAACTGATTCATTTTGTTATAAAGTGAAACTGACATACCATTGTAAAGCAATTATACTCTAATAAAGATGTAAAAAATAAAAAAATTAAGAATTTTAAAAAAATCGTGGAAGGGGGTGTAAACTCCAAAGCTTGGCTCTAAAGTTCACATTCTACATTCAACTCCTTCAATTTGAAGAAAAAAATCTATTGATCTGAAAAAAAACCCCAAAACAAAAATAAAAAGAATAAAACAGCTAAAGGAGTACCACTTGAATTGAACCAAGCCATTCTCTTGATGTATGAAAAACTGATATATTAAAAACTACCACTGGAAAAAAAAAAAAATAGAGTACCTAAGAGACCTTTACACTCTGTTACCCAGATTCTGGAAGTTCAAGGATCACTACCAGTAACAAATTAAAAAAATGTTTTTCTATGTTCAAACCTCTAGGAAGCTATTGTGAAGCTTGACGAAATTATGAGACGGTTGCTAAATAACCAAAGCGGTGAAGGCAGATATTAAGTAGAAACAAAATCAGGATCTGGAAGAGGTACCTGCACCCTCATGTTCATTTCATCCTTACCATTTCACAATAGCCAAAATATGTAAACAACCCAATGTTCATCAACAAATGAATAGGTAAAGAAAATGTAGTATATACATACAATGGAGTATCATTCAACCTTAAAAAAGAAGGAAATTCTGCCGTATGCCACAACATAGATGACCTATAAGACCCTGTGCTGAATGAAATAAGATGGTCACACAAGGACAAATACTGCATGATTCCACTTGTATTAGGGATCTAAAATTGTCAAACTCATAGAAGTAGACAATAGAGTGGTGGTTGCCAGGGAGTTGGGAAGGGGGAAATGGAAAGTTATTGCTAAATGAGTACTAGTTTCAGTTATGCAAGATGAATAAGTTGCGGAGTACAACAATATGGTACTGCACACTTTAAAATATGTTAAAAGGATAGATTTCATGTTAAGTGTTCTCACCACAAAACATACACACACACACACACACACACACACAGGAACAAAAGAACAATTTTGGAGGTTATGGATATGCTTACTACCTTGATTGTGGTGATATTGTATGCATATGCCCAAATTCATCAAAATGCATACATTAATGATGTGCAATTTATGTATATCAATTATACCTTAATAAAGCTTAAAAATTTTAAAAACGTTATTTTTTAATTTGCATAAAAACAGATTGAAAGGGAATATGATTGAGTTTAAACATTCCTGGTAGGATAGAGAGAATGTATTAGATTCACATGCCCTAAGCCTAGCTGTAGAACTTCATATTTACAATTGTTTGTTTAGATCTAATTTCTACTCAGTTAACGCAGGATTTTAAATTTTCACTAAAATGCTTATACCCTATCTTACTCCTCTGAAAGCATACTTATTTGTCTTTATACTCTTGAATCTGTGCTGTGCGCCTAATAATGATTTGGAAGGTGATTTGTGCTGAGAAGTAATGCCACTGACCCATCATTAGTAGGGGCATGTACTCAGATTTGCTTTCCCAGGGATGGAAGTAAATTTCTATTGATTCATCTCTTTGAACCAGTCTCATCACTGTGCCCCTCAGTCAATGTTGTAAGACAGCTAGCAAAGAGATGTTAAACAGCCTTCAAAGGAACACATTCCCTCAGAAAGCACCAGTGAAACACCAGCTATGTGTCAGATACCCTTCTAGGTGGCATGAGTACTAAGAAAAACAGAACGGAGTGCTTGCCCTTGAGGCTCTTACAGGTAGTTTGGAGACAGTCATGTAAACAGATCAATATATGAATGTGGTAAATGCTATAAAAAATTATGCACATGATGCTATCACAGCAAAGGGGAAGTGGAAGCAGTGCCTAGTTCTACGTAGCAAGGTCAGCAACGATTTCATAAAATAGATAACACTTAGGTTGTATCTCGAGGTTGAGTTAGATTATATTTAGTTTCCGTTAATTTTTATTGCTTTTTAGTCAGCTATGATAAGCCAGAATTTCATTTGTTAACTATGAAATGCATAGTCTTACATTTTTAAACAGCCTTACTCTCTTTACAGTGTCACAAGGTAATTTCCATTAGATCAGAGATCTAACTTAAGCTAACAAATGATTATCTTTCACATTTGAGTAAACACAGGTGCTTAATTAAAGAGACTGATAAGCAGCTGCAATATATAGATGGCATTTTATGTGGGAAAACCAAGAACTTAAGTGAGGCACTAAGAGAAAAAGACATGCTATAACTTTTGTTTCTAGACTTAAATCTTGTCTGACTGGCATTTTTAGAAGTATGCACTTAGATCTACTTCACTGTGGTAAATAGAATATAATGCCACCCCTTCTGCCCCTGGCAAAGACATCCATGTACTAATCCCCAGAACCTTTAAATATATTACTTTACATGGCAAAAGGGACTTTGCAGATATGATTAAGGAGCTTGAGATGGGAAAATGATCATTATCTTGGATTATCCAGGTGAGTCCAATGTCATCAGAAGTGTACAAGAGGGAGACAGGAGGGTCTAAATCAGAAAAGGGGATGTGACAATGGAAACAGAAATTGGTGTAGTGCATTTTGATCGTGGAGGAAGGAACCACAAACCAAGGAATGCAAGTGCCCTCTTGAAGCTGAATACAGTCTCTCCTGGAACCTCCGGAAGGATTGCAGCTCGGCTATCATTGATTTTTATTCCTGTAAGACTTGTTTCTGACTTCTTTTCACAGGAAATTTAAGATAATAAGTTTGTGTTGTTTTAAACCATGAAGTTTGTGGTAATACATTACAGCAGCATTAGTAAACTACCACATTTACCAAAGCCCTGAAAGGACAATCAAATTAGAACTGTAAGCATGGAAAGCCATATAATCCTGCATCACTTATACCATTTCTGCATGAGAAAACAAAGATTTCCTGAAGAGACTGGAGAAAGGGTTACTCACTCCCGGTCATAACTCAGGAATTTTCTCATCCTCAGTAAAGCTATAACATCTCTGCTTTTTTTCCCATAGAATTTTCAAAAAGTATGTTGAGGTTAATTGAACAACACCCAGCCTTTGGGCTCCTTAACCATCTTTTCTGAAAAGAATAACCTGAATCTTAACAATGTTATGGATAAGCCAACTGCTCCTCATCTGAATAAGGTTATCAGATCATCTGACAACTTTATGGGATAGCCAACGGTATAATTATGTCCACAGGACATGGGGCTGAATAATATTTTCATGATTATTAAATCCCAAAGACACTACCCTTTACCTTAATGAGCTTATATATAAGCTCAAAGGGAGTGTCAAAGCACGAGTGAAAATATGGAAATGAAAAGATGCTCAACATCACTAATTATTAGAGAAATGCAAATCAGAACTACAATGAGGTATCACCTCATGCCGGTCAGAATGGCCATTATCAAAGAATCTAGAAACAATAGATGCTGGAGAGGGTGTAGAGAAAAGGCAACCCTTGGTGGGAATGTAAATTGATACAGACACTATGGAAAACAGTATGGAGTTCCTTATAAAACTAAAAATAGAACTACCATATGACCCAGCAATCCCACTACTGGGCATATACCCTGAGAAAACCATAATTCAAAAACAGACATGTACCACAATGTTCATTGCAGCACTATTTAAAATAGCCGGGACATGGCAGCAACCTAAATGTCCATCAACAGATGAATGGATAAAGAAGATGTGGCACCTGTATCCAACGGAATATTACTCATCCATAAAAAGAAATGAAATTGAGTTATTTGTAGTGAGGTGGATGCACCTAGACTCTGTCATACAGAGTGAAGTAAGTCAGAAAGAGAAAAACAAACGCCGTATACTAACACATATATATGGAATCTAAAAAAAAAAAAAAAGGTACTGATGAACCTAGTTGCAGGGCAGGAATAAAGAGATAGACATAGAAAATGGACTTGAGGACATGGGTGGGAGGGCGAAGCTGGGGCAAAGTGAGAGTGGCATCGACGTACATACACTACTGAATGTAAAATAGCTGGCTGGTGGGAAACAGCAGTATAGCACAGGGAGATTGCCTCGGTGCTTTGTGATGACCTAGAGGGGTGGGAAAGGGAGGATGGGAGGGAGGCTCAAGAGGGAGGGGATATGTGTATGCATATGGCTGATTCGCTTTGTTGTGCAACAGAAAGTAACACGGTATTGTGAAGTAAGTATACTCCAATAAAGATCTATTTAAAAAACCCTAGCAAAAGCTAAACCCTAGTTTCTTCTGTCACTTTTCCTAGGAACAAGAGCCCTGATGAAAGTCCTTGGTTTCAACAACCCAACCACCACTGCCAAGTTTCTTAGTTTGTTTGCTTAAAATTAAAAGATTGTTATGCCATTAGGTACATGAGGCTATCAGTGAAATTAAAGGATTCTGAAAGGGGATACCTTTTTGTGATGAGGTTTTATAAAAAGGATATGGGCCAAAATAGGAAGCTATCTCTGTTTGTGAGGACAGCTGGAAAGTACAGTAACTGTATACTTTATACAAACATTATTTTATATGTATTTATATTTATATATTTATTTATATGCCAGATACTGTTTGGGAAAGTGGAACTAGAGCAGTGTTTGAGAAAGAACTTGTCCCTTGCCTCACCAACATAAATTCTAACAGAGAAGACAAAAGAGAATAGAGAAGGACTCTGAAAAGATCTAAAAGAGGAACAAATGGACTTCAGTGAAAGTAGAATAGTCATAATCCCCTCTCCTTTCACTTGCAATTCATCCTTTCTTACTCCTTGTTTTCCAAAACTCCACACTTCAGATGAAGTCCCTGAAGATGACAGAAATTAAGCAACTTGCCCAAGAATATAGAGCTAATATTATAAGCAGCTCTTTTTAACATAGCAAGCTGCCAGCTCATTATGCTGGCTAATAAGAAATAAATTGTATCTAGTCATCATGGAAATGAAAAAAATCTTTTCAAAGGGAAAATATAACAAATCAGCTATAGGTCAACATTTTCTACAGAGAATTGGAGGCAGACAGTGATGATCCTGTTTTTTCCATCGACTCCCTTCTTCTTCAAAGATGGGTTCACCATGCTAAACCCTGATATTTGTCCCTTAGTAGCACAGCGAAGTTTGTCCAGAGATTGAAGGTAAAATCAGTGTGTGGTTTTGAGGCTGGATGTGTACATTTGTAAAATATGAATTGCTAGCTCTTCTCTGCTAACCAGCATGAATGTGGAGCTTCCCACAAAGTAATAAGAATGAACCCTCCACAAAACTGCAGTTGTGAAATGTCTGTGATCCTTTGGACTGGGCTGTACATCTGGTTTTTCTAGGTTCTCAGCAACTAGCTGTGACAGCTCTGGGCTCCTCTGCGTCTCTGTCAGTCACCACAGTGACCATAGGTCAATCAGCAAAGAGGCTGCTCTTTTAATGACTCCATAAAACACCTACTGCCTCACAAACAGGATGAAATATCTGGCTCAATTAGATGCTTAAAAAATTACCAAATATTTACTAAGTGCCAAAGCCCCATGAAATATTTGACACTTTAGACTATTAAGAAGAATAAGATAACTCTTGGCTTCTAGAAATTCAAAACTTATTGATAGCTCAAGACAGTATTATATCACAGGACAATAGGTTAGAAGGTCAATTAAGCCCAAGCATTTAAGACACAGTGGTTAGTGAAGTCTCTCGGGTGCAAAGCTGACCTTGTGTGTGGTGTGTATATGCGTGTGTATGTTCTAATGATAAAGATGTCAAGAGGCAGGGTGAGCGCCAAGGTACATTTCCAACCTAATTAGGGAAGGACAACATGGTTTGGGGATTATGGAAAACAGGAAGTCTATTTGTGTGAAGCAAAAGTATTGGGTTACAGAGCTGGGAGTTTCAATGGTCAATATTATTATTTATTGATGATCCCTATGACACCATGACCATGTTTCAGAATATTTTATATGTTATCTACCAAAATTATGAGGCCACCACTGTCCATTTATTACAAAGTATTAAATCTATTTCAAAATATGCTTGGGTTTAGAATGCAAAATATGTAAAAAATACCTTTCAATTCAAGTATGAATGATATCAAGCTTCTAATCCCAACTTCTTTCTTGTGGCAGTGAATTCTGGTACTCAAATGGACAAAAACCCAATCTAGCATAATTTATACTAACAGATGTTTCTAGAAAAATTCCAAATCAGTGACATCCGAGGAAAGTAACCAACTTCAAAGGCTTTTAACAAGCAAGCTGAAAATAAGAAGAGTTCTATGAAGTGATTTTTTTTTTAAAGCACAAGCGTCATACTATGAATCACTTGGGACAAAGATAATGCAGTAGTCATAGTAGATGAGAATGAATGGAGAGGCAACAGCTCACGAGAGAGAGGGCAAATACTTAATGGTAGACAGAAATCACTATGAGGCTGCACAAGGAGAACCCCAAGCATGACTGAGGAAAAACGCAGGAAAAAGGCAATGGAAGGCAGAATTGGCTTGCCCCTGTCTATTAGACAGAGGCAGCCTTCAATGGAACTGAGAGCTCACTCAAAACATCAATCACTTCCAACTGGGAATCCTGATTGAAACACTTAGACATTAAAGTGTCCAGCCATCCTGGTAACTTATTTCAGAACCCCTCTCTATGTCAGTCAGCAATCTGCCCAGCAAATTAAATGGTGCACGAGTTTAGGGCTGAAATAGCCTGAGACATGGATGCTTCATCCTGAATTTTTTGGAAGGTATATTTCTACCTTTCCCGCTTGCATAAATATAAAACTATTAAAGGATAAGTGTATTGCTTTGCATATGCTTATCATATAGATGACGATTTATTGAACAAATGATCAGTATGATATAAACCCTATTTCCATGTAATAAGTAGTTTATGACATTCCTTTATTCCAAAGAGGTACATTTAAGAAACTAAGGTCACTGGCATAGTTAAAATTTTAAATTTTAACCTTTTTGTCCCATAATATTTAAGAGTGTTCAGAAGACCTGATGCACTAGCATTGGCTGACTTTGAGGAGAGTCCACATAAAAGTTCAGTATGGGGTTTCCCTGGTGGCGCAGTGGTTGAGAATCTGCCTGCCAATGCAGGGGACACGGGTTCGAGCCCTGGTCTGAGAAGATCCCACATGCCGCGGAGCAACTAGGCCCGTGAGCCACAACTACTGAGCCTCCGAGTCTGGAGCTTGTGCTCCGCAACAAGAGAGGCCGCGACAGTGAGAGGCCCGCGCACCACGATGAAGAGTGGCCCCCGCTCGCCGCAACTAGAGAAAGCCCACGCACAGAAACAAAGACCCAACACAGCCAAAAATAAATAAATAAATAAAATTAAAAAAAAAAAAAAGAAGTTCAGTATGGCCCAAACTCAATAATTAACTATCTCTAGACTTACTGTGTGCAATATTTAAAGAAAAGGAATTATTAATTTATTCATTTATTAAATAACATTTCTTGAGTACCTACTATTAAGGCAATGTACATTTCTAGACACTAAAGCTACAGAGATAAAAATCTAATGGAGCTTACATTTGGTGGGCCAGAAGTAATTGTAAATAACAGTATAAGGAATGTGAGAACACATCAAAAATAACATTGTAGCATACTGCAACCAATTGAAGTATGTAATTTGTCATCATATCTTCAAACTATCCTAGAGGTGTTAGGGCACAAGTAAGTTAGGGAAAAGAAAAATTAGAAAGCGCCTATAGATCAGACCTGGAGATGAAGGTGCCAGATACGACCTTTGCCTTGACATTTGCAAAGCTTCCTATTATCTCCTCCTGACAATAGGTGACAAGGCTTGGTTTTGAAAACATTCCAAGATACAGTATTGAAAACTCAAATAAATTCACTGTTATTCACTTCCAAGACCTTCAGAACTTCATTTTTAAAAAATCCAATTGAGGAGGTTAAAAGGAAAGAGCTCCATTTTCTTTTCCTGTATTTTGCTACGTCAAATCATTTCTGGAGGTAATTATAGACATGATTTCAGATATTTGGCATGTCTTTGGTTCTGGAGGTTCTTATTTGTAGACATTATTTTAATAAAAATCTAGATAATAGTGTGTGATGCTGGGTTTGTAATAGTTTTACATCAGATTTGCTTACATCAAAACCTTTTAATGAATTTTTAGAAATACTGATCTGGGACACTTTGTACATAGAATTAAACCATATCAAAAACTGTATTTTTATGGAATAAATGAAAATTGAATATGCTTTTTTTTCGGTTTCTCTTTCTTTCTTTTTTAACCTAAAATAAGATGAATGATAACCAGAGTCTCCCA
The DNA here is from genome assembly GCF_005190385.1 of Monodon monoceros. Taxonomy (NCBI): domain Eukaryota; kingdom Metazoa; phylum Chordata; class Mammalia; order Artiodactyla; family Monodontidae; genus Monodon; species Monodon monoceros. The sequence continues at coordinate 46,358,700 of NW_021703784.1, read as the reverse complement.
AAGTAGATCAGGATGTGACGATAGACTTCAAATCCTTAATTAACTGACAGATGTACAATCTGGTTGCTACTTCTGTCAATTTCTCCCTCTTTTCTTCTTTACCTCTTCCATCCCCCATAGCTTCAGAATTTTCCTTTTCTATACTCTTTCCTGCTATACCTTGAACCATCACTTAGATACTTCATTGCCAAATCTCCTCACCTCCTAGAAGTGACTTAATCCTTTATGAAAAAATCAAATAGCCATCTCATACATCAGTCAGAAATATTTTCTCTATACTTTTCTTTACACAAACATTGCATTCTAAGCACCTTAGGCAACATTCTCTGCCCCACAACTTCAGCCAACACTGATGTTTTGCACAGTGTTTGGAGGCAGTGTAACAGCAATAAAAAGAAATGATACTGACATTCATTTTCTGCACCTGTTGTGTGAGTTTTCACTTGTGTAGCTGGAGGCATCTCAGCAAACAGGTATCTGTAAATCTGCCTAAAGCTGAGTTCTCAGCGTCAGCTTCCCAGCAGAAGGGAATGGGGTACACCAAGACAAGCACATTTCCTGAATTTCTCTTTGCCAAATATCCCTCCCCTCTCAGGCTGAAGCCAAATGAGGGAGATAACAGCCCCAATCATTGACGAGGGCCTGAAGCACACTGTAAGAGTCCAGGATAAATAACCTGCTCCAAAGGCAAGAACCAGTTCAGTCAACCCAAAACTGGGGTGCCAATTCAAGAGGTCCATTGCTTCTTAATGGGGATGCTGCGGACATTCTGGGCAGATAATTGTGCATGTTGTCTCATACTCTGCTGGATTCTTAGCATCCCTGGCCTCTTCCCACTAAATGTCAATAGCTTTCCCTCAGGCATTGCAACACACACAAAAAACGTGACCAAACATTTTAAAAAGGCACCTGGGGGTGACACTGTCCCCGGGTGTGAACCACTGTGCAGGACAGACTGTGAAACAGCGATAATGATGCTCAGTGGAGAAATCAGGAAGGCAAATGGTAAGAAGAAATAAAGTAAGCAACTGGAGGTGGCACAAAGACTGAAGGTCTATAATTCTGATTGCTTTTAACGATATCCCGGACAGGGATAGTCCAAAATGCCATCTAGAATCACTTAAAGTTTCCAAAATGTGACACATACTCCATCTTTTATTCCTTTTAAATGCTGTTTTCAAAATACATATTTAAAATTTCTGCTATTTCTACTGTGGTTATCGTTTTCACATTTGAGTTGTCCTTCTAGGATGTTGGCTGCTTTACAGACCTTCTCACTGACTCTTAAAGAATGATTACAACCCTTGAAATTAAATGAAACTGTTACTACTCTCATCCTGATGTCCTTAAACAAGATAATGAACCTTCCTTACGGCGAAAAATCTCTAAGGAAACAAAGAATACGGCTGTGCCTGGATTTGTCCTTTCTGGGCATCAGAATCCTGACTATAATACTCAGCTGAGTCAGCTCAGTTGAGGTGTAAACCTTCAACAGAATTCACAAAACTTCTTTAATTCAAGGCTCTCTTAGGATGACAAAAAGTTTTGTTGAAGATGACTAAATCCACACTCCTAAAGGAGAACTATATACAGAACTTTTAAAGAGCATTTACTATTCACTTATCAGCCTCCACGCCTCCATTTCTGTTCTCTCTAATTACTGATGATATACCTTAACCTGCTGTGGTCGGAGGAAAATTTCTGGCGGTTCAAATTCTTGGCCTAAACCATCAGTGCTAAAATGTTCACTTCTTACATCAAAGAGCTTATTTAAATCATAGTCTTATTCAAGATGCCATTCATTTAAGTGACTGAGTTCTTATCAGTAGATTTCTTCTGAGACTTTGTTTCCTTCATTACTTTGAGCAGAATGTAAGCAGGAACTGAGTGATGCTAAAATGCTCTGTGTCTTTAACCTGAATGCTCTATGTCTGGATCTGCATTCACTCTGTAGAACCTGTGTTCTGTGGCATTTTAATTCCTTTTGGCAGGAAATTGTAAATTGTGCAGAAACATGGGTACCATGAGATTTCTTGTGGCAAAACATTATATATTAGCTTGGCACCCCTAAGCCCAAAGAGGGTTATTTAACTACTTCATTATCAGTATCATGGCACATAGAGCACATAGAGGATTCTAAGCTATTTATACATATGCTATATGCATTTTAGACTTTTTTTCCCCCAAAATCAAAACACACACCAGAATATTCACTTTATTACTTATCAAAGGAACAGTTCCATTGCTGTAGACAATTTTTGAGGGAAAAAAAGGAAAAAATGATTTTCAAGTGGCCTCATAGTCTGGTGTTACAGAGTTATCTCAGTTAAGCATTTTCTGGTTAAGATTGAACCATTTTATCTTTAGGCTATTAGGTCTTGGAGTGATGGACTTGTCTGAAGTGAAAAAAAAAGTAAGGTCTCTAAGCAAGCATTAAATTCTAATTTATAAATAGAAGGCAAAAAAAGAAAGGGTGATCCAATACTTGGATTAAATGAAAAGGAAATAAAAGGAAATTATAAAATTATGTATAAGCATCCACAGAGCTATTTAGCAATTTAGCATTGAAGTTCTAAGAAAATTCAAAAGCAATGTCAGCAAAGGATAGCCATTCAATGTAACCTTGATCAACAAACTTTTAACTGACTAGACACTAACTTCAGATTAATTTTCAGTAATAGTGTTTAAATTACTCAATACAAGGTGGAAGATGATGTGCATGCTGCTTTAAGAAGGTTTTGTTCTGATGCTAACTACCGTTATTTGTTATTGTCAAATCAAGATGGTAAAATGGAAAGTATATTCATCAACCTCACAGAGACCAGCACTCTGGCAAAAGCTGTTTGCATACTACAGTGAAAAGATTTTATCAGAAATGACTTTGAGAAGCTTCACAAGTATTCAGAAAACTTAATGAACCAGATTTTTGTAAGCATCTAATGATTTCCTGGCATGTACAAAGGCAGACACAGTGTGAAGGCACTTGCACAATAATGTTTAATGCCATGGAAATCATAGTCAGACAGAACTGACTTTAATTCTTGGCTCTGCATATTGCTGGCTCTGCGAGGTTAGGCAAATTGCTTAGTTCCTTAAAGCCTCACTTTCTCTATCTGTAAAATGGAAGTAAAAACTACCCATGTCAAAGAATAAATGTGTAGCACAATGTCTGACCCACAGCAGGTACCCATTATATGTAGCTCCTGCTATTAGCAATGAAACCCATCACCACCATAATATCAACCCTTTTAGGATACAATGCCTTCCACGGAAGGATTTAATGCTCCATTGGCTAGAAGGACTAAATGGGTTTTCAAGTCATTACCAGGGAGGAAACTTAAGCACAGGCAGAAAGACTCAGTGATATTAGACAAATACAAGGAAAGATACTCCACTTGAAAATTCAATTACATCAACTTCACAAATGTTTATTAAGTGCCTACTATTCACTAGGTACTGTGTTGGTTCGGGAGATTTAAAGATTTGTAATATAGGGATCTTATTTCCATGGGGCTTACAGTGTGGCGAGACTCACAAACATATAAATCCCTTAGAGAAGTTTCAGAGGAAAGGAGGCATCAGTTTAAACTGGGGAGGTCAAGAAATGTTTGGAAGAATGGGTGATGTTGAACTACAACCTGGGGTTAGCTGCTGGTGCACAAAATTTTTTTGTCATCCATCTCTGTCAACTGCCTCTTCCCCTGCCCCATAACCAAGATATTTTCTAGGACTACTTTCAAATTTCCCAGGCATTCTGGGGGCTTACAATTTTATAATACAGGAAAAATATGTACTTGTTGATTATCAAAATTAAAGAAGAAACAAAAAGATTTTTTTTTCTGTCATGCATTTTCTATACCAATCTCTTACGGCTAGCAAACGTGAAGGAAAAAGAAGGAAGATGGTTAGAAGTTACTTTTATTAAAGGGAGATTCCAGACCCTGTGCCTGCCTTAGAAAACACAGAGGACAATGCCCATGATTACCCTCAAACATCTCTTAGTGCCATTGTCAGAAAAGATTTGGATGGACCACACCCACAACTCATGGAATTATTTTTGTGTATCCTCTGTATAACATGGGAATGTATCTAAAACAGTGTAACATGGAAGATGCCAAGCCACTTCATTTGCCAAGTACTTGCCATCACCTTAATTAAGCAGTTCACTTGGTTGGGAACCGATAACTTATAGACATAGAAAATGTATCATTCAAGGGAGGAAAATAAAGAATGTTTAAAAGAATATATTTATGTCCATTAGTCTTTATATGCAATCTTGTAAAACATGGTCAATCATCAATGTACAACATTAATCATGTTGAAGCGTAATTTTGGAACATTTATTGTAAAGTACAGGTTATATTAAATTAAAATTTAAAAATAAATCTATTCATCTTTAGGTGATCTCAAGCTTCTGTCTAAGAGGTAGATAAGCTCAGATTCTCACTCAGAGTTCAATGTGAAACAATCCCAAGAATGTTACTAAAATGAAGAGAATAAATCTCCATGAAGGAACAAGAGTTGATATAGACTCTAAACTATACAAGTCACTTTTCCTTTTCCATGTATTTTCAGTTATACAATGTCCAATTCATATTTTATGTTCTGCTGTGCAAGAGATACAGAGAACCTTTTAAAAGACATTGAAAAGCACCATCTGTTCCTGTTGAAAAAATTTTTTTAACTTGTTAATCATAAAAATTGCTCTACAAGGAATTAGACTGGAAACATCCGGATGTAGGGTTATAGTTTACAATAAAAACAAAACAGCCTCCCTTAGAAAAAGTAAAACTCTTAATTCAAACTTACTGGGTAGCTGATAATGCAAGTGAAAGTGCTGGCATCTATAGATACTGGGAAGCCTTGGGATTTGAATTTTAACGTTGACCATCTGGTTATATCCATATTTACAGAAAAAATTTTAAATAGCAAAAAATTCATTAAAAGCCTAAAAGGAGTTCATTACAACTGGGATACCTCGATTAACTCTGTATCCTCTTCTGATGTGGATTATGTCAGTTCCCAATGGTGACATCATGTTAATGCACAAGTTTGAGGAGACACATCCACTTAACCCAGTCCCGTTCACTTAATCAAGATCAAGAGAATAGGCATTCAATAAGAATTTTTCTATTAAGACAGAGCAGTAATAATAATTTACCAAGTACCTCCCTTTGATCCTTACATACAGAAGGACTGAAGTTCAAATAGTTAAGTCACTTGCCCATGGTCACATTTCTAGAGATCAGTAGAGCAGGAATTCGAATCCAGGTCTATCTGCCTTTACACCCTATGTTTTTTCACTACAGTAGACTGTCTCCTAGGCTACATATGAGATTTATTTGTTCCTCTCAGTTTCCTTAGCACGACTACTACATCTGCTGTATCTAGTAGCTACAAGTTATACAGCTGCATTTAACCAATTCATAGCTCCCCTTAGCAATCCATTACCTCAAAAACTATTTCTGAGAGTTAAGAAAGTTTCTCAGGAATAATGTTATGAGCAACAACAACAATAATACTTTGGCTCTCTCATTTGTTCACATTGTTCTTTTCTTTCTCTCCCCCTCTACCCCGAGACAGCTCACTTCAGGTTGATTATTAAACAGGAGTTTCTCTTGTTCATTTATTTTGTTAATCTTTACTTCTTTTGCTATTTCAGGAGAAAAGGCCTTTTTCATTTTGCTTCCATCCTCCACCTCTCTCTCTCTAAGATCTGTAGTAACCTCCCCTGCTTCACTTTTTCCAGAAACTTGCACTAATCTTGGTTGGCTTTGCTTTCATCTAAATCCTTCTACCCTTCCTGTGTTCAAGGTGGAGGCAGAAGTGATGAGTAGCAAATATGTATTATCCAGTATTTTGGTTTTGATCCACTGGCCAAGCTTGCCTTGATCAGAGCTGAAAAGCTTTTGAGATGCACCTGGGTTTATTGTGAGAGTGAAACAGTTGAATTTTAAAATCTTCCACAGGAGAGGGAAGAAGGGTAATATATATTTCTTGTATTTTCTATCCATGGCTTAAGGCCTCAAAAGTCCCAATTCAAATTTTAAAGTTTTCAAGAGAAAACTACCAGACACATTAAAAGCTCTTATATTCAACTCATCAGTATTTATTTATAGACCTTTTCATGGGGTCCTAACTATCATGACCTACTGCTGATAAAGGTACAAAGAAATATAAAGACATGGATCCTAATCTCCATAGCTATTTAAAAGGGCAAGGCAAATACTATAATGTTACGGAGTCTAAGTGGCAGGCAGTAGCAAAAAGAACAAATGCTCTTGGAATGCATTCGAAGGCAACATTACTGAGGGCTATAGAAATCTGTGAAGGTTTCATGGTGAGTTAGACTGAAATTGGGCCTTAAAATATTGGCAGGACTTAAGTATGCAAAAAGATAAGCAATGGGTATTCCAGGATAAAGTGGGCAGCTTTTGCAGAGTGAGTGTTACTTTGGAAGGTTAGTTGGTCAGTATTACAATCAACAACCATTACTGAGGCAAACAGACATCACTATAAACAAGGAAAGGAACTTGAGGTAATGAAAATCAGATTTCAGTGAGAATCATACACCATTTGCACTGCTGGAGTGTATCAGGGCAAATAGGGAATGATATGATAATGGTAATTTCTCACATTGATTAGTGCTGACCATATGATAAGTACAGTGCTATCAAATTTAATTTTTACAACAATTCTGTAATTTAAGAACAATTATTATCTCTTTTTAGAGGTAAAGAAAGTAAAGTTTGAGAGGTTAAATGACTTGCTAAGGACATGCAGCTGGTAAATCCTGAAAGCAAGATCGGAAGACTATGAACGTGGAGGTCTTCTAAAGCAAAGCCCTTGTTGTTATCCATCATGCAGACAGTAGCTGGGATGCTTGAAGGACGGCGTGTATATCTATCTCCTTTGTTTTGCTGCCTCCATCTCTGATTTGGGGATAGATCTAGATACCTGCACAAGACTACAGCTTGCCAAGGCATAAAGCAGAGGAGGCAGCAGACCTCTGTGGTTCCCTCAGGCAACAGATTCTACTCTGGCCCTACATCTACAATTGCAACCCTGGGATATCTCATAACCTCGGTTTTCTCATGGGCACAACAAGCATAGTGAGAATTAAAAGAGAGCCTGATGTACCTAGGTTTAAATTCTGCATCTACCACTTACTATGTAATATTGGGGGAGTTCTTTAATGTCTCTGAACTTATAAAGTGGAGATAATGACTTCTCTATGGAATTGCTATGCAGATTAAAGACAGAAAAAACGTCAGTTGCCCAGCACAGTATCTAGAAAATAGCACAGGCTCATAATCCCCCACCTATAATTCTTACAGCCAGATGTATTTTGGAACTCAGAACTTATATGGATTTTAGAAAGGTCAAAGATGCATGTACCATATATGATCTAACATCCCTGTAGAGTCTAAGTCTAAGTCTAAGTCATACAGAGTGAAGTAAGTCATAAAGAGAAAAATAAATACTGTATGCTAACACATATATATGGAATCTAAAAAAAAAAAAAGAGTTTCTGAAGAACCTAGGGGCAGGACAAGAATAAAGATGCAGACGTAGAGAATGGACTTGAGGACATGGAGAGGGGGAAGGGTAAGCTGGGATGAAGTGAGAGTGTGGCATGGACTTATATATACTACCAAATGTAAAATAGATAGCTAGTAGGAAGGAGCTGCATAGCACAGGGAGATCAGCTCGGTGCTTTTTGACCACCTAGAGGGGTGGGATAGGGATGGTGGGAGGGAGACGCAAGAGGGAGGAGTTATGGGGATATATGTATATGTATAGCTGATTCATTTTGTTATAAAGCAGAAACTGACACACCATTGTAAAGCAGTTATACTCCAATAAGATATTCCAAAAAAAAAAAAAAGATGCATGTACCATATATGACCTAACATCCCTGTAGAGTCTAAGATGGCACCCCATAATCAAATAATTAATAGTTCTGCAATGAAATATATGCATATTCTCACAATAGTAGAGTGAATAAAGACTATATATAGCTACCTGTTATTTCAGATCAAGTTTTATTGCCAAACTAGTTTGCTGAAAACTTATGAGACCCTTTTTATTTTCTACGTAATTATGGCAAACTGCTAACAATTAATGGATCTAATCAGAGGTATATAGGATTGATTGAACTATTCTTGCAATTTTTCTCTAAGTTTGTGCTTTTCTTTTAAATAAGAAGAAGAAAGAAAACTTTATTTTCAGTACATTTTTAGATACTGGACTTGTGGTTAAGAGGTTGCAGATACATAAGAGTTCAGTAACTGGTAGTTTCTTTCTCTTGTGCTTCAGAAAAAGTACAAAAGGTACAAGTTACCTCCTGGGTGTCAGGCAAATGATTAATCGTATGGTAGAGTGGTCAGATCCTCCAGAACACTGCATTTTAGGGACACTGATTAGTCATATTCGTAAAAGAACCAGAGTTTGCCATTTTTAACAGTTCCAGTAAAAAAGTCACACTGCCAATTCTATAGCAATCTGACAAGTGTTTTCTCCCAGAGCAGACGGAATAGACTTTGTTCACCTCCCCCTCCTCTTACTCCAACATTTCTCCTGTAGTCCTGAATATGCCTGAAAAGACTTGTAGTTATGGCTTTTCATGCTCTGAGTCTAGATGCCTCCCTACCCCCAGGGCCCTGAAGCCACTGATATAAAAAGTCAATGACAGCCAGGTCTTGACAGATCCTGCTCAGCAGTTTCACTGTGAGCCCATAGGGGCTTTACTGAAGGTCTGTCCCAGAGCTGTTTGTCTTTTCCATCTGGGCTGCAGACTGCGATGAGAAGGTCAGGGGCATATTCTATGGGCAGGACACATGCCGGACTTTGGAGGCCAACGTGCATAGGGAGTCTAGCCATCCTCACAAAACAAACACTCAGCACACGTCACGCTGGGGGGCAGAATAGCGGGTGTGCTGTCTGGAGGTCTCTTCCTGGAATGCTGGTTGCCTAGCAACAAGATCCTGCTTCTCTTCTAACTCCAGTTCTTAGGGCTTTGGCTTAGTTAGTCACTTCTGATCCCCAGACTTTTTCTTACCATTCCTCACCCAGGTTCCCAGAAAATACAGGTGCTTCAAAGCTCTGTACAATGTGGTTATTTTAGCTGTGTGTTGTCAGTACACATCTTAGGTTTCCTTTTAGCCTCCTACCTGTGTTTTTAACACATCAGCACTTCCCTAGCAGTTTTAAATATACTATATCTAAAAGAATATATCATTGGTTTTCATTTTTGAAAAAAGAACATACACTACATATATATACTAGAAAAAGACTGAAAGGGTACACCAAAAAAGAAAATAACAGCAGTTTTCTCTTCATAGAAGGAATATTAGTGTTATTTTATTACTTTATTTATCTGTATTTTTAAGTCATCTATAATGAATATGCCTTAATTTTTAAATAAGAATAAATATTAAAATGATATATATGGGGTATATACTATTAATCAACATTAAAAATGTATATAAAGTAATGGAAAAGGAAGAGATGCATGTGTACATACACCACAATTTCAACTCTGTACATAAGGATAAAAAATGGGTGGAAAAAAAAAAAACGTGGAAAATATCGATGAATTAAAAGGATTCTATTAGAATGAAGACAGTTCTTTCTCAAACTCTAAGTTCTTTCATTAAGATTAGATAATCTTAATGAAAAATAATATAGCATTGGTATATTTACAGCTATATGTTTGAAATGCACAGAAAAGTTATGACTACAAGGGTCAGATGAGCAGATTTCAATTGCAGAAAACTAAATGTGTTTTGGACCCAGAGTTTATTCAGCCTTTCCTCTGTTCATTCACTCAAAAACCATGTCTATTTATCTACTTGGTGCTACCATACATAAAAGGTATTGTGGATACAGATCTAGAGCAGCGGTTCCCTGCCTTCAAAGAGATCAGAGTCTATTAAAAGTCAGAGAGAAAGAAAAATAGAAAGCATCATTCATTACAACATTTTTCAGAGTAAGCTTTATGGATGTTTTCCCATGGACCTTGGAATTCTCTACAATATATTTCTTAATTTTGCATTTTATGTATATGATAATATATTAAATACCACAAGTTGTTCAACATCATCTTAATGACACCTTTAACTAACACATGACTTCAGGGTCTATATTTATGCTTGTGATTATAATTGTGCCAATTATCATTTAATTGTCATGGCTAATAAGAAGTGAGTTTAAATATAAATGTTGTTCATGCCTCATGGAAACTAATTGGTATTATGAGATATTTAGCAGTAATATGAATAGTGACAAATGGTCAGATAATTGAGTCATCTTAGGATGTGTGGCACAGTATAGCTATGCCAAACTCAAAAGCTGTCAGAATTGTATTCATGTTATGAATAGAAATTTAGTTTTAGCCAAATGTCATTCCTCTGTGTTAAATAAATGTCATTAATACTAATTTCATCTCACTAGCATGCAACTTTATGGGAGAAGGAGCTTTAACTGTCTTGTTTGCTACTGTGCCCCCAGTGTCTGGCTTTATAGTAAATGTCTGCTAAACATTAGCTGAATGAATGAATAAAGGAATGAAGGAATGGAGTATTTTTAGTTTATATTTGTTTTCTAAATTTTTGATTGTTTTATAGCTGAATAAAAGTTATACCTGGTTTTATACTGGGGTGTGCTTAAATAATATGCTATAATAAAAATAATAACACAGGTGACTTGTGAGAATTTTTCTCCTTCAAAAGAAATCTAAATAGTTAAAGGGTGTTGTCAGTTCTTTAAAATCATGTGGTTAATCCTAACCTCTCCTCTTTCTGTAATGTTCCTCTCTTGACTCTTCCCCTTCCACTTTTGGTTCCCACTAATTTCAAGTTCAAAAATCCCACATGCCCTTTCTTGCTCTCACTCCTTCCTTTCCTGCACCTCTCAACCCTAGCTCATCCCTCACCGTATTCTCATCACATAAAATGGAGGAGTAAGAGAGAAAATGAGAAACCAGAGAATAAAGTCAGTTTCCAGTGACTGAAAAACACTCGAATGAAGAAAAGAGACTCAGGAGTCATATAGACTAGGGTCCGAATCCTAGTTCCACCATTAGGTACTACCTGTCAGAACTTGAACAGTTAAACAACTTTGATATCTAGTCTTCTGATCAATAAAATGTTCTGGCCACATGCTTTAGAAGGCCTCACTGTGACTCTTCCTTGGCAGAAACTCTTCCCCATGAGGAGTTTGTGGGATTAAAGGGAATGTGCCTACCTGGACCCCAAGCATCACCCAGCCAAGAACTGGATCCTGAATCCCTGCCCAAGTTGTCCTGCTTCTAGATCCTAGCTGACTCCCTAATCTTTCTTCTGAGGGTGCACTAGCCCACTGATATGTGTACCCCTGGTGTAAGGAGAGAATCTCAAATGGGGTGGCTTATAAGAACACACTGGAGTGCCTATAACCTTTAGTGTGAGTCCTGAGCCAGTGTTGGATAAAGCCTAGGGGGAGAGGGAAAAGAATAAAGTGGATCTTAGCCCAGGGGCTCAAGAGTATTGTTCTTATATTACCTCCTTATGGCTAGGAATTCTGAAGAGTCTGAGAATTCATTCACTAAGTCTCACTTTGAACCCGGCCTTACATGTTCTATTTGAAAGAATATTTGTTGAATTAGGAAAGCTAAATGCATTCAGTAACACTTCGTTGGCCTGATTTAGAACTTTTAAATATTTAGTGTGTGGCTTCCATATGTACTTTTGCTTCAAGCGCTACAAATGTTCTAGGTGGATCTGTCTGGGACACAATAACTGTGTGAAAGTAGATGCTATTATAATTATGACTTCACAAGGTGTTGGTATGGCCAAATGGTAAGCATTTATTGGAAATTATTAGCTTAGAGCACTGTCCTAGGCACATTTAGGCAATAGAGAAGAAACAGAAGAAACATTCTAGGTTTCTGGGTGTTTATGACTTGATTGGATATTATAAATCATATACATAGAAACTTAAGAATAATCTTGGAAGCATCTAGAATTTTATGAAACCAATTTTCTGTGAGGCTTATAGAACATAGTCTCCATTAAATAATAGTCACTGGGGTTCTATAAATTTGTGTTAAGCAATACCGTCCTTTCTTTGCCTGATTAAATTTTCCCATCTTTCAAAGGCTCTCGAGCCTGGTCACCTGGGTAAAGCCTTCTTGGCTACTCTTGTCCACCATCTATCACTCTCCTCTGAACTCCTGGTATAGTCAAGGTCATCAACAAAACCTTGGCTCCTAATTATTCTTTAACTGTTTCATATTAATTGGTCTGTGTTCCTATGAGACAGTTTTACAAAACCAGAAATCTTGTCTTGCATTTCACTTATATAATTTTCTCCAAATTGCCCCTTCTCTCCAGTTTTCCCCACCCCCTCTTCTTTCCACTGTTCTTCACCACATACTCATATTGTGTGAATTGATCAGTCCCTCTGCTATTCTTCTACAGTGATGTGGTCAGCCCCAAATTATAGCATGTAATTTAGTGAACACACACACACACACACGCCACACACACACACACATATTCATACACAACAACTTCCAGGTCTCCCAGACTTAGTGGAGTATTTAGTAAAGAATGGTTTCTAATAAACAGTACACAAGGAAAAGAGCTCCACATTCTTGTTCCAACAGAGAGACCAATCAGGTCTGAGAATTGTCTGAACAATTCTCTGAAGTAGGGAAGGCTTTGAAGAGGAAAGTAGCCATATTGCAGGAAGGAGAAGGAGGAAGCCATTGCTGAGAGTTAGGCCCAAACACTGTCCACGCCACATGAGTCAGGCAAGTATAACTCTTCAGTATTTCCTCTTGGAAGGCCTACTGCTTAAGGTACATGCTCAGGATGCTGGACCAATCTCCTGCCTCCGACTCAGGGTAAACGGTATCCACGACTTATGCTGAGGTCTTTCAGCACAACAAAGTTGCTAATCCCTCTTCCATGCCCTAGCTGTGTCAGCTTAGTTCTACTGCTGTCCTCACAAGGCAGAGAGCTCCAAAGGGCTGTCTCATTCATTCCTGAATCTCTACTACACCGAGCAGTGTCTGATAAATAATGAGTACTCAATGAGAAGCAATGTAGTACGTGAAAAGTTCACAGGCTTTGAAGCCAGAACGATCAGACTGGATTTGAATATTGGTTCCATCATTTATAAGCTGTATGACTTTGGACAAGTTATTTTAACGTTCTCACCTAAAACAATATATATAAAATTGTGAAATTATTATAACATTATGGTTACTCAACTTATTTACATGATTTGCCTTATTCTAGAGAGGATTTGAGGCGACATATAAATATTATAAATTTTAAATTTAAAAATATTAATTTGAATAAGGCTGTAAAAAAGAGAGAATAGAAGTAGGAAAGATATAATGAAACGACATTGATACTATTTTGAAAAAGAGAGGTGGTTAGCTATTGAACGTATACTAGAGGGCCATGAATATGATTCAAAGCACCTTAATAGTTTATGACCAAAGAAAGGCACAATCAGTGACCTGATTCTTAGTGACCTTACTGTTAAAAAAACAGACAAAAAAGACCAAGAAGATCAGGGCAAAGTAGTCAGGAATCAAATGAGGCCACATAAGTGTTTCTCCCATGGGTTCTCATGAAGATAAATATGGTGACAGCACATTCAGGAGACAGGGCAATGGTTTCATAGCTTTCCTTCTTTTATCATATATACTTAGGAAATCACTACAAACTGTAGTTTAATAAAGTAGTTTTGGGGGCAATGGGAAGCAGCAGTGCTGGATTGAGACGCAGATAGATTTTAGATATCCTAGGAGGAGTTCTGCAGAGTTTTAAGGTGGTCTTCCAAAATTACCATTTCTCTCAGCCAAGCTTTCAATAGTTATTGAGCATTGATTAATCTAAGGTTACAGTTTAAGATAAGTACTTGGAGTTTATGTGTCAAGTTGGAACAGAGGTATTCACTTTAATGGTCAGCTGAGAATGAAGAATAACTGACATCTTCTTATGAAATCTGGGAAGTCAGACAACATAAAATGAACCTGGTAGGACATGTAAGCACTTGGCAGAGCACCTGCCATTTATTAAACTTCCAATAAATAACTACTATCTTTAATATTTTTGAATGTATGAACAGATACATTGTAAATATCCAGTATATTAACTTGTTAATTGATCAGTTAGGAGTGAGCATAGAAAACAATAAAATGGAGAGTTGGCTTGAGTTGACTTTCCTGTGAAGAAGAAACATAAAAAGTGAAATACTGACACACCAAATTGTTTAAATCATTAGCTTTCATATGCATTTTACAGAGTTCTTTTCTGAATTCATAAGGAAGATAAGATCTGTAATATATTTTGCAAGTAACAAATTATTATCCAAACTTATATCAAATTCTACAAGTATAGGTTCTATCAAAATTGTGCCAAACATGGATATGAAGACAGAGAATTTAGCCAATCACCCTGATGTTTCTAAACAGTTAGATGCTCATTAAAGACCTAGATGCGTAAATGCTACATATTTTTCCTCCCAAGATTTCCTGCTGTAATGCCATACCTTCATCAGTAGCAAGAAATCTGAAAAACACCTAACAAATCTCTGACAGAAGAAGTGTGACTCATTTAACAAGTATTTTTTCAGTAATAATAATAATATATAGTAATCAGGGTAATAATAATATAGCCTACCATTTATTGAGTTCTTGCTGTATGTCAATATTGTAATCTTTGTAATATATAAAAAGATTTATTATATATATAAAAATATATATAATCTTTGAAGCATATAAAAAGGGCATAAAACACATGCATACATTTTCCAAATTATAAAATGGACCTCCAAGTACCAGCCAACCAACTTAAGAAATGTGTCATTACCAGTGGCTCTGAAGCATCAGGTATACCCATACCCAATCAAATCACACGACTCCAGAGTGTCTTGTGTTAATCATTCCTTTGCTTTTCTTTGTACTTATTACTTACATGTATATCCCTAAATAATAGTGCTTAATTTTGTCTGTTTCTGAATTTTATGTAAATAGAATCATACTATATATTTTCTTCTCTTTTTAAACTCAACACTGTTATTAACATTCATCCATATTGCAGTCCATATGGGGAGTTCATTAATTTTCACTACTCCGTATTATTCCATTGTACAAATAAGGTACAATGTACAGATATTTAGTCTATTTCCAGTTTTTGCAGTTATAAACAATGATGCTATAAGCAATATGGTTAAACATGTCTGTTAAGTCAGTAATTATTAAATGACCTTATGTTATTCAGGAGTTATTAAATGAACCTAGAGAGATGATATGTTCTGGCTTCTCTCCTACTCTCTAAGGGAAATTTCCTAGGATTAAAATAATCTTTATATTCTTCTCTTTAATCATGACTGCACTCTGATTCTGGAGAAGCCTTATCATTTTTCCTAAGATCTTTTAAATCATGTATGTTCTAGAGTGAATACCCTTCTACTGAAAATGCTCATTATCATATCTTCCCAGAACTTCCAGGAGGGCAGAAAGATTAGATTCTGCTGCGATCTCCCTTAAAAGCAAACAAACAAAAATAAAAATAAATAAGCATTAGATACTAAGTTTTAAGGAAAAAAAAGGCTACATCTCAATCACAGAGCCTTCTCCAATACTGAGACTTTGAGAAGCAGGAGTCTAAGGTTTTAAAATATCATGTAAGTAAAACATTTAAGGTAATTCACACTGATTAGATATCTAGCTGTGAGAAAAAAATGTTGGGTAAAACAGTCCAGAGATAATGTAGAACACATAGTTTCTGACCATATAAAGTGTAATTGTTAGTAAAATACATGAGCACATGTTAAAAAGACTGCAGGCTATTTTCAAATTAACCCTGCTTATTTACCTTCAAGACAGCAAACTTCAAGGTAGATAAGTATGAAGCTGGATCTTTCCAATCATTCACTAACTAACTTAAAGCTTGGTGTGAAAAATAATTTTAAATTGGAAATATAGGTTTTAGCCTACAAAGGTAAAACATTGGAAATGGACACTACATATAATTAAAATGTACTTTTTTCCTACCCAATTTTTATAAGACTAATTTTGCTAAATAAGCCAAGCACAGAGTTGAGAGGGGACGGGTAGAAAAATATCTAATCAGCTCGAATATTCCACTAAGTTATTAAACAAAAATAGCCTTTCAAAACTTGTATCTTCATATTTTTGCTTTGCTGATTTTTTTTCTTGGCCTCAAATATCAAACCTATTTAATCTCCAAAACCATGCTCCTTCCCCCAGCTACCATCCTATCTATCTCCTTCCCTGTGAACCTTCTTGAAAAAGTATTCAATACCTCCTGCATCAACTTCATCACACAATTTGATTTCTTACTTTACAGAAAACTATGTCCTGTCCCTATCCTTCTAGTAAAAATGCTCTTCAACATTAGAAAACTCCTAAATGGAAAATTCAGAATCATTTCTTAATTATATGCCACTTGACCTTTCTGGAGAATTTGACTGCGGATTATCCTGTACTAGAAAATCACTTTCCATGACTTTCATTCTCAGGTATAACAAGTTCCCTTTCTCTTCTGTTCTACTCCATCTACATGGCACTCCCTCTTTCCGAATTTTTCTCACTCTATCCTGTCTTTTCTTCTAAGAATATCACTACCTATCTTCCAGGGCCCAACTAAAATGTCACCTCCTTCAGACGTTTTTCCCCCTAAGGTTCAGATTGAATGTAGTTATTTGCACTTCTGTGTTTCTTCCGTAGCACTCTGTTCACCTCTATTATAGCTATTACACTGCATATTAAATATACATTCATATATCTGCCTTTTTCTACTAAACTGTAAAATCACTTGCATTAGTTCAATGGTGGAAACTCATTAAATGTTTTGTGAATGAGTGAGTGAATAAAGAAGTACTGAAATGAGGCACGAAAAATGGGCTTAAACTCTGGCCAATAAGATGGACTGCTAGACCATCTGATATTTGAAAAGAGAATTAAATGAACAAAACTGTTACATGGAACAGAGAAAACATTTAAAACCTAACAAAATATCAAAATGAATGTGAGATGTCTCTTTAAACACTAAACGCCATATAGTATCATGTTTCACTACTCTGATGAAATTACAATAGATCTGAGGAAGGTTTTCTGAAAGCAAAGTTTGATCTGCTATGGTTGACCTAAAGAAATCTAATTCTGTGACAAATGTTAAATCTGAGTCATTGCCCCAATTATTTCAACAATGTTGCCTCCTAGCTAGACCACAAGACTAAATTAAAAGAAAAAGGACTAAAAATGTTGTGAATCTCACTTGTATCTAGCAATTAGTGGGGCCCAAGAGATGTAACAATGGAACAAATATTGGTAACCTTCAAAGATACATGAGATTTCCCCCCAAATTTCCTTCTTCCTGCCACCCCCAGCATCCCCTTCTGCCTTAAGAGAATATCCAAAGCACCAATATTGTTGAATCATATAAGCCATTATATTATGTAAATTTTAACTTTTAAATAAAGCTACACCATAATCTATTCTAATTCCCTTGGAAATGGTGGTGAGCAAAAGAGAAGGAGCATCTTCATCGTTCAGAAGTACATTTACACAAAGAACTGACTGTGTATGCTACAAGGTAAAGCTATGCACTATTTCAGTTAAGCATCACCTTGGGAAAATATACACTAGGCCAGATTTCTCCAACGTTGAAACTGCTCTCTGGAAAGACACGGGCCCTTCTGGAAGCTTCAATAATGGAGTGAGACCACTGGGATACCATTTGGTAAACTGCAGCTTCAGTGCACTCAATAGGACACTAGAGGCTTGAAAGAGTTAATGCAGTATCTAGTGGTAGACGACCTAACTCCTGAGAATTACTTCTAGGCTTAAAGAATCTTCCTGAGATCATTAAGAACATTTCCTCCAACCTTTGGCTTCCTACAATGGCTGGTAATAAAAAAAAAACGTTCTTACCTATTTTATAGAACTAATAGACTGAATTAATGATTTGTACATTTTATTAGAAGTGACACTGAATACATTAATGAAACATTCTTCTCTGACAAGCAACATCTTTCAAAGTTCTCTTTCTCAAATTTTAATTATCAAGAACATTAAAATGAATTTTAAAATCTAGAATTGTATTGATATATAAAACCTAACTCAAACATTAAAACCACCTTTACTCTTAGAAAAAAAATTAGGTGATATTGCCATTAATTTAACCTACAAATATTCTATACTTAATTATGTGCTAAATTCTGTGACAGGCACTGGGAATACAATGTAGTAAAAGAGTTCCTGTCTTCAAGATGCTTTCACTATAGTGAGATAATAGACAAGTACTTAAAAAATCACATTCATCTATAAAAGAAATATATTATTCTGTATACTTTAACAATTTGAAAATCTTCATTAGTCAACTATGTTCTTGATATCATAAAGTTCAGTGGTTAAAATTTAAAGAAATCAATTACAGATATAACACTACATATTCACTGTATTAAATTTGATGGTTATTTTTATAATAAGAAATAACATGCATTAACTGGATCACAGAAGATAAAACTAAATGAATTTAGCTCTTCAATTCACTTTTCACACATTGAAAATAATCCTGTGCAGAGACTGGTTCAACATGGTGGAGTAGAAGGACGTGTGCTCATTCCCTTTTGCGAGAGCACTGGAATCACAACTAACTGCTGAACGATCATCAACAGGAAGACATTGGAACACACCAAAAAAGAAAAAGCCGCAATGAGACAGTAGGAGAGGCGCAATTACAATAAAATCAAATCGCTTAACCACTGGGTGGGTGACTTACAAACTGGAGAACAATTATACCACAGAAGTCCACCCACCAGAGTGAAGGTTCTGAGCCCCACGTCAGGTGCCCCAACCTGGGGGTCAGGCAATGGGAGGAGGAATTCCCAGAGAATTAGACTTTGAAGGCTAGTGGGATTTGACTGCAGGACTTCAAAAGGAGAGGGGGAAATAGAGACTATACTCTTGGAGGGCACACACAAAGTAATGTGCACACCAGGACCAGGGAGAAGGAGCAGTGACCCCATAGGAAACTGAGCCAGACCCACCTGCTAGTGTTGGAGGGTCTCCTGTGGAGGTCGGGAGTGGCTATGGCTCACTGCAGAGACAAGGACACTGGGAGCAGAAGTTCTGGGAAGTACTCCTTGGCACCAGCCCTCCCAGAGTCCACCACTAGCCCCACCAAAAAGCCTGTAGGCTCCACTGCTGGGTTACCTCAGGCCAAACAATCAACAAGGAGGGAACTCAGCTCCACCCATCAGCAGACAAGTGTATTAAAGTTTTACTGAGCTCTGCCCACCAGAGCAACATCCAGCTCTACCCACCACCAATATCTCCTATCAGGAAGCTTTCACAAGCCTCTTAGATAGCCTCATCCACCAAAGGGCAGGCAGCATAAGCAAATAGAACCACAATCCTGCAGTCTGTAAAATGAAAATGATATTCACAGAAAGATAGACAAAATTAAAAGGCAGAGGACTATGTACCAGATGAAGGAACAAGATAAAACCCCAGAAAAACAACTAAATGAAGTGGAGATAGGCAACCTTCCAGAAAAAGAATTCAGAATAATGATACTGAAGATGATCTAGGGCCTCAAAAAAGGAATGGAGGCAAAGATCAAGAAGATGCAAAAAATGTTTAACAAAGACCTAGAAGAATTAAAGAAGAAACAAACAGAGATGAATAATCCAATAACTGAAATGAAAAATACACTAGAAGGAATCAATAGCAGAATAACTGAGGAGGAAGAACGGAGAAGTGACCTGGAAGACAGAATGGTAGAAATCACTGCCATGGAACAGGATAAAGAACAAAGAATGAAAAGAAATGAATACAGCCTAAGAGACCTCTGGGACAACATTAAATGCACCAACATTCATATTATAGGGGTCCCAGAAGGAGAAGAGAGAAAGGACCCGAGAAAATATTTGAGAGATTACAGTCAAAAACTTCCCTAACATGGGAAAGGAAATAGCCACCCAAGTCCAGGAAGCGTAGAGAGTCCCAGGCAGGAAAAACCCAAGGAGAAACACACCAAGACACATAGTAATCAAATTGACAAAAATTAAAGAAAAGAAAAATTATTAAAAGCAACAAGGGAAAAATGACAAATGACATACAAGGGAACTCTCATAAGGTTAACAGCTGATTTCTCAGCAGAAACTCTACAAGCCAGAAAGGAGAGGCATGATACATTTTAAATGATGAAAAGGAAGAACCTACAACTAAGATTACTCTACCCAGAAAGGATCTCATTCAGATTTGATGGAGAAATCAAAAGCTTTACAGACAAGCAAAAGCTAAGAGAATTCAGCATGACCAAACCAGTTATACAACAAATGCTAAAGGAACTTCTCTAAGTGCAAAATGCAAGAGAAGAAAAGGGCCTGCAAAAACAAACCCCAGACAATTAAGAAAATGGTAATAGGAACATACATATCGATAATTACCTTAAATGTGAATGGATTACATGCTCCAACCAAAAGACACAGGCTTGCTGCATGGATACAAAAACAAGACCCATATATATGCCGTCTACAAGAGACCCACTTCAGACCTAGGGACACGTACAGACTGAAAGTGAGGGGATGGAAAAAGATATTCCATGCAAATGGAAATCAAAAGAAAGCAATCCTCATATAAGATAAAATAGATTTTAAAATAAAAAATGTTACAAGAGACAAGGAAGAACAGTACATAATGATCAAGGGATCAGTCCAAGAAGGTATAACAATTATAAATATATATGCACCCAACATAGGAACACCTCAGTACATAAGGCAAATGCTAACAGCTATAAAAGAGGAAACAAACAGTAACAGAATAATAGTGGGGGACTTTAAACCTCACTTATACCAGTGGACAGATCATCCAGACAGAAAATTAATAAGGAAACACAAGCTTTATATGACACAATAGACCAGATAAATTTAATTGATATTTATAGGAAATTCCATCTAAAAACAGCAGACTACACTTTCTTCTCAAGTGCACATGGAACATTCTCCAGGATAGATCACATCCTGAGTCACAAATCAAGCCTTAGTAAATTTAAGAAAATTGAGATCATATCAAACAACTTTTCTGACCACAATGCTATGAGATTAGAAATAAATTACATAGAAAAATCCATAAAAACACAAACATATGGAGGCTAAACAATACGTAACTAAATAACCAAGAGATCACTGAAGAAATCAAAGAGGAAATCAAAAAATACCTAGAGACAAATGACAACAAAAACACGACAACCCAAAACCTATGGGATGCAGCAAAAGTAGTTCTAAGAGGGAAGTTCATAGAAATACAATCCTACCTCAAGAAACAAGAAAAATCTCAAATAAACAATCTAACTTTACACCTAAAGGAACTAGAGAAAGAAGAACAAACAAAACCTAAAGTTAGTAGAAGGAAATAAATCATAAATATCAGAGCAGAAGTAAATGAAATAGAAACAAAGAAAACAATAGCAAAGATCAATAAAACTAAGGGCTGGTTCTTTGAGAAGATAAGCAAAATTGATAAACCTTTAGCCAGACTCATCAAGAAAAAGAGGGAGAGGACTCAAATCAATAAAATTAGAAATGAAAAAGGAGAAGTTAAAATGGACACTGAAGAAATACAAAGCATCCTAAGAGACTACTACAGGCAACTCTATGCCAATAAAATGGACAACCTGGGAGACATGGACAAATTCCTAGAAAGGTATAACCTGCCAAGACTGAACCAGGAAGAAATAGAAATATAAACAGACCAATCACAAGTAATGAAATTGAAATTGTGATTTAAAATCTTCCAACAAGCAAAAGTCCAGGACCAGACAGCTTCACAGGTGAATTCTATCAAACATTTAGAAAAGAACTAACACCGATTCTTCTCAAACTCCTCCAAAAAATTGCAGAGGACGTATTACTCCCAAACTCATTCTATGAGGCCACCATCACCCTGATACCAAAACCAGACAAAGATACTACAAAAAAAGAAAATTATAGACCAATATCACTGATGAATATAGATGCAAAAATCCTCAACAAAATACTAGCAAACAGAATCAACAACACACTAAAAGGGTCATACACCATGATCAAGTGGGATTTATCCCAGGGATGCAAGGATTCTTCAATATTCACAAATCAATCAATGTGATACACCATATTAGCAAACTGAAGAATAAAAACCGTATGATCATCTCAATAGATGCAGAAAAGGCTTTTGACAAAATTCAACACCCATTTATGATAAAAACTCCCCAGAAAGTGGGCATAGAGGGAACCTACCTCAACATAATAAAGGTCATATACAACAAACCTACAGCAAACATCATTCTCAATGGTGAAAAACTGAAAGCATTTCCTCTAAGATCAGGAACAAGACAAGGATGTCCACTCTCACCACTATTATTCAACATAGTTTTGGAAGTCCTGGTCACAGCAATCAGTGAAGAAAAAGAAATAAAAGGAATACACGTTGGAAAATAAGAACTAAAATTGTCACTGTCTGCAGAAGACATGATACTATACATAGGTAATCCCAAAGATGCCACCAGAAAACTACTAGAGCTAATCAGTGAATCTGGTAATGTTGCAAGACACAAAATTAATGCAAAGAAATTTATTGCATTCCTATACATTAAAAACAAAACATCAGAAAGAGAAATTAAGGAAACACTCCCATTCATCACTGAAACTAAAAGAATAAAATACCTAGGAATAAACCTACCTAAGGAGACAAAAGACCTGTATGCAGAAAGCTATAAGACACTGATGAAAGAAATCAAAGATGATACAAACAGATGGAGCGATATACCATGTTTTTGGATTGGAAGAAGCAAATACTGTGAAAATGACTATACTACCCAAAACAATCTACAGATTCAATGCAATCCCTATCAAATTACCAATGGCATTTTTTTACAGAACTAGAACAAAACAATCTTAAAATATATATGGAGACACAAAATACCCTGAATAGCCAAAGCAATCTTGAGGAAAAAAGAAAAAACGGAGCTGGAGGAATCAGACTCCCTGACTTCAGACTATACTACAAAGCTACAGTAATCAAGACAATATGGTACTAGCAGAAAAACAGAAATATAGATCAATGGAACAGGATAGAAAGCCCAGAGGTAAACCCACACACCTATGGTCAACTAATCTATGACAAAGGAGTCAAGGATATACAATGGAGAAAAGACAGTCTCTTCAGCAAGTGGTGCTGGGAAAACTGGACACCTACATGTAAAAGAATGAAATTAGAACACTCCCTAACACCATACACAAAAATAAACTCAAAATGGATTAAAGACCTAAACGTAGGGTCAGACACTATAAAACTCTTCGAGGAAAACATACGAAGAACACTCTTTGACATAAATCACAGCAAGATCTTTTTTGACCCACCTCCTAGAGTAATGGAAATAAAGACAGAAATAAACAAATGAGATCTAATGAAACTTAAAAGCTTTTGCATAGCAAAGGAAACTACAAACAAGACGAAAAGACAACACTCAGAATGGGAGAAAATATTTGCAAACAAATCAATGGACAAAGGATTAATCTCCAGAATATGTAAACAGATCACGCAGCTCAATATTAAAAAAACAAACAACCCAATCAAAAAATGGGCAGAAGATCTAAATAGACATTTCTCCAAAGAAAACATATGGATGGTCAAGAGGCACATGAAAAGCTGCTCAACTTCACTAATTATTAGAGAAATGCAAATCAAAACTACAATGAGGTATCACCTCACACCGGTTAGAATGGGCATCATCAGAAAATCTACAAACAACAAATACTGTAGAGGGTGTGGAGAAAAGGGAACCCTCTTGCACTGTTGGTGGGGATGAAAATTGATACAGCCACTATGGAGAACAGTATGCTGGTTCCTTAAAAAACTAAAAATAGAATTATCATATGACCCAGCAATCCTACTACTGGGCATATACCCAGAGAAAACCATAATTCAGAAAGACACATGCACCCCAATGTGCATTGCAGCACTATTTACCATAGCCAGATCATGGAAGCAACCTAAATGCCCATCGACAGTTGAATGGATAAAGAACATGTGGTACATATATACAATGGAGTATTACTCAGCTATAAAAAGGAACGAAATGGGTCATTTATGAGACTTGGATGGACACAGAGACTGCATACAGAGTGAAAAACAAATATCGTACATTAACACATATTTGTGGATTCTAGAAAAATGGTAGAGATGAACCGGTTTGCAAGGGAGAAATAGAGACAGATGTAAAGAACAAATTTATGCACACCAAGGGCTGAAGGGGGAGGTGGTGCACAGGAGGGGATGAATTGGGAGATTGGGATTGACATATATACACTAATATGTATAAAATAGATAACTAAAAAAACAAGGTTCGGAGAGATTGGTTTACTCCACCAAGCTCACAAAGTTAATAAATTGTAGGGCTGAGAAAAAAATAAATAAAAATAATCTTGTGTAACAGAAATAAAAATCTGTTTCTTGGGAATTTTCTCCCCTTTACTATCTGTCCAGCTTCTTATCCAAACAAGTTATTACAGCTTTTAAATGTTATTTTATTTTAAACCCTTGAGATCAAGTCATCAACCTCAAGATTACTTTTCAGTATACAATATTCTAGGCCATCTAGGTTCATTACACAAGTTATTCTGATTTCCTAAGGTGCATGGTGTCCTTCTATCTTTTTTTAACCCTATTATCCTCCCTTAGATACTTAGTAAACCCCTATGTGAAACAGATAATTAAATAAAATATGGGATAAAGTGTTTTTAATATAAAGAGAAAAATAATTGATAAACATTTAAATAATTAAAGTGAAGAAATGCCCCTTGATACATTTCCAGCTTAATATAAATAGATGTCTCTCACCAATAACCATAGCATGTAATTTTATTTGATAAATGCTATGGAAAATTACCGCAACCTTCAGTGGATGTGACCAGAGTAGAAGTCATTGAGTATCTTCTTCTATTAAGCCCAAGGACTCAGGCGGGCCACAGAATGACATGGATGGTAGGAGGAGGACAATGAAACTGAGAGTTATTCTCTGCAATCTATCAATATGCAGAGACAGATTGATAATCACTATGATGAGTGATGTCACAGCCAAGTTACCCATGCCCTTTACTAAAGAGATGATGTTGGTTTTGAGCTTTGATACCACAGTCAATATCTAATCACAGATTTTCCACATAGTACTCTCTTTTGAGACTTAGCCAAATGAATGTCTTTCAAGATTCAGCATTTAGCAAAAGTTAATTTATCTTAAATTCTACTACTCCGTTAACCAGAGTAACGGAGCCCTTTCTTTCAGAGTCATGACAGAGTTCATTATTATAATTTTACATTTAGTCCCTTAGATTAATAAAGTGTTTTATATCTTAAAATGTTCATGATGCTATGGGGTATTTTAATTTATACAGTAGACCTGTAAGTTAGCTGTTATTACTTTCATTTTGTAGAAGAAGTTAACTGAAGGTCATGCAAATAAAGTTCCATATCACAGATATCAAAGGTGGAATATAAACTCCTTATATATTCTAATTCAAATTCTATGGTTGGTTCTAATGTACTACACCATTTACTGAGCAAGTATTTCCTTAGTTTCAAATTAAGATAAAAAGGAAGACTGAATTTTCAATACAAAATATAAAACACATGAGTTTTGAAAATATTTTGGAGATGAAAAAATAGGCGGTGATAATAATGAATTATTTGATTTTCTTTCTGTAGACTTCATAAAAATATCTCCAATATTGCCAATTCTAGCAAAGAATGTACCAATTTTAAACGAATCTGGTTCATGAAGATTTCTTGGGCTTTCTTAGAAGGCAGTTTTGTAAAATTCTTAATGGAAATCTGGACCCAGACCTTGTTTCTCCAGAACTCAATGGGGGATGATGACTCAGTGGGAACATACTTGCTTACAGTTACTACAAATTCCCAGATGGCAAATCCATGGCTACAGTTGGAACAAGCAAAACTAAGAACTCTAGTTCCTATTTAGCCTTGACAAAGGCTACTTTTACCTTAGCATTTGAAATGTTTTTTTATAAAAAAATTGCTTATAGATTTTCATAGTGCCTCTGAGGTTAAATCGGCAACTACTCTGCTTCAATGCATCATGTGGTAGTACTTATCTCCACCCTCTTATAGAAGCTGAAATTCTTAATAATTATAATAATTATAATTTCTTATATCTGAAAAGTGCATTAGACTCACGAAGTGCTTTCACATAGGGGATCTGATTTCATCTTCAGTACCAGTCCCCACAATGCTGGCATCCCCAAGGGTTCTGTCCATAGCTCTCTTTCACTCTTCACAGCCCCTAGGAAATATTATCCATGTCTGTGGTTTCAACCATCACCTATGCGGTAATGATGCACAAATTTCTATTTTCAGCTTAGTGCTCACAGTGGAGATGCAGATGGGCATGTGTAACTGTCTACTAAACAAATCCCAGGGACTATCATCAGTAACTGGTACTTAGCGTATGTAAACTGATGTTCTTCTCCAAATCTCCTCTCTGTTCAAATTCTCTAAAATAACTAAAAAATACCATAATCTATCAATTATCCAAGCTGAAAATACGAAAGTCTCAGCCTCTACCTCTTTTTCACTCTTATATGCTTACTAAGACTTAATGTTCTCTTCGATAAGATTTCTCCTTTCTTTTCCCAAGATATTTTTATAGTTTATGCCCTTACCTTTCTCTCTTCTGAACACCTACAAAAACTCCCTAAATCTTTCCCCTATTTCCTGTCTGACCCCACATCCAGACCATCTTCCAATTCTCCTGCCAGAATAATCCTCCTAAAAACACTAATCTAGTCAGGACACTCCCCTACTTTAAATCTTAAGAAAAATTAAACTGGGCTTCGCTGGTGGTGCAGTGGTTGAGAATCTGCCTGCCGATGCAGGGGACACGGGTTCGAGCCCTGGTCTGGGAAGATCCCACATGCCGTGGAGCGACTAGGTCCGTGCGCCACAACTACTGAGCCTGCGCGTCTGGAGCCTGTGTTCCGCAACAAGAGAGGCCGCGACAGTGAGAGGCCCACGCACTGCAATGAAGAGTGGCCCCCGCTCGCTGCAACTAGAGAAAGCCCTCACACAGAAACGAAGATCCAACACAGCCCAAAATAAATAAATTAATTAATTAAAAAAGAAAAGAAAAATTAAACTGGTAATGGTATAAATCATGACAACAAGATAAAGTCCAAACTTTCTGATGGAGGCTTCACAATATTATCCCAAATCATATCTTGCTAACCTTACCTTCCCCACATTCTGAACACAGAGATATATTTGCCAGTCCCAAAACAAGATCACTGACTTTCACTACTTTTATGACACATTCCAATTAACAGAAATTTCCTACCTCCTACTCATCCTTTTAAGATCTACTTCAAGATTCTCCCAATTCCCCTAGACATAGTTACCCAAGCCCCTCTAGTCCCAGAGTTTCCTTACATCATCCTAATGGTATATGTGCATATATACCAGTGAGTCCCAGGACAATATGAGCTCCTCAGGGGCAGGAATGTCTCTTATTCTTCTTCATATCTCTAGTAGTTGGCATTATACGTGAACTTGGTTAAATAAAGTAATGTATATGTCTCTAAGATATACAGCAGTATCTCCACCTTACAGAGGTTTGGAAAAGCCATATAATTACACAAGTAAAACTAGTTAAGTTATGGAATTTCATCTCCCTCAAATGATTCTAGTGATAATCAGATTTGGAGGGTGTTAAAAGTAAAATGGACCCTATACATAGACATTTTCTATGTAAATGTACATAAATAGCCAATAGAGATTAAAGATAAGTAACACCACCCAGAAAAAACTTTAAAAATGTTAAAAGATAAGTTACACACACCCCTCAGACAAAATACTTGCAACAGGCAATAGAAAAAAATCATTAATATTCTTAGTATGTGAAAAGGTTTTACAGATAAATGAGAAAAAAGTTCCTGCTTTTTTTCAATGACATATGAAAGGAAATCACAAATGAGAAATACTATATAAATGACTATAAGTCTATATAATGTTCAACATCATTGGTAAATATAAGAAATGAACCAATGTTAGAATAAAAAATTTAACCAAATATTATAAAACAAGATAAGAGTAGGCATCTTTAATGGTTCTTTAACACTGGCACTATCATGTACCCTTGATGAAAGTGTAAGACCAATAAAATCTTTCTGGCAGAAGAACTAGACAATATATACACAAAACCTTAAAAAGTTATACTATTTCCTCTTATACATAATGGTGCAAAAAATATCTATATTGTGTAGAGAAGCACTTCTTTTTCTTTATTTTAAGATTACCTTTTGCTGAGCTTCACTTTAGCTATACTTATATGCCTTTGTTTATCTAATTATATTGTCAGATGCACCATGAACAAAGTAATATTCCAAAAAGTTATCTTTGCATGGGCCCACTTCTTACTCCAGGTAGGCTCAAGGGCTACTTGTAGTCATGTTGACAGCTGTCCAACAGCAGCCAAGATAGTTGATTGCTGGGAACACTTCTGGTTTCAACTACATTATATCGATATTGGAAGTATTCTAGGGAAACAGCTAGTCCTTTTTTTAAAAAACTAAATGTTTGTATTATTGCACAAATAACGTGTTGTTTTTCTACTCAAAAACCTTCAATAACTTTGCATAATTTACAAAGTTAAGTAATAACTTCTCACCTGGATATTCGTAACACGGCTCCAATGTATTTTTTCTGATCTTGTTTTCTAACATATACTGCTTACCAAATGCTCCTTAAGCTTTCCTGCTGTCACACATTGCTACATGCTATTCCTTTTGCTGGAAATGTCTTTTTTGCTGCCCATAAATGAGAGTTCAAGTCCTATTTATGCTTTAAATTCAACTACAAAAACCATTTCTTTCATTAGTTTTTCCACATTTATAAAATGGGGATAATAAACCAGTCTTAAATGTTTATTGTAATGTTTTAATATGCAGTATCTAATACACCAAAGAAGCAACATAAATATTGATGGAATTAATGAAGTCCCCACACCACCCCACTGCTGAAGCTCTTAGCTAGAACGAACATACTATGTTCTCTGTGTTTTCATGATGCAAATAAGGAAAGGAAGGTAGTAAGAAATTTATTTTAATAAGCACTTACTGTTTACCAAGCTCTGTAAGGTATTTCTCTCTAAAGCCAACTGGTTTGATCTGAATTTCTATTTGTTTAAGAATAGATCTGTAACACTCTCAACATCAAGAAGACAAACAACCCAACCAAAAAGGGGTGGAAGACCTAAATAGACATTTCTCCAAAGAAGACATACAGATGGCCAACAGGCACATGAAAAGATGCTCAACGTCACTAATCATCAGGGAAATGCAAATCAAAACCACAATGAGCTATCACCTCACACCTGTCAGAATGGCTATTATCAAAAAGACAACAAATAACAAATGTTGGTGAGGATGTGAAGAAAAGGAAACCTTTGTGCACTGTTGGTGGGAATGTAAATTGGTGCAGCCACTATGGAGAACCGTATGGAGGCTCCTCAAAAAATTAAAAATAGAACTACCATGTGATCCAGCAATTCCACTCCTGGGTATTTATCCAAAGGAAACAAAAACATTAATCAGAAAAGATATATGCACTCCTATGTTCATTGCAGTATTATTTACAATAGCCAAGATATGGAATTAACCTAAGTGCCCATCAATAGGTGAATGGATAAAGAAGATGTGATATGTATATGTATGCACGCATGCACGCGCGCACACACACACACACACACAGTGATAATGGAATATCACTCAGCCATAAGAAAGAATGAAATCTTGCAATTTATGACAATATGGATGGACCTAGAGGGTATTATACATAATGAAATAAGTCAGACAGAGAAAGGAATCCTGCATGATGTCACTTACATGTGGAATCTAAAGAACAAAGCAAATGAACAAACATAATAAAACTTAAACAGAGTTATAGATACAGAGAACAAAGAGGTGTTTTCTGGCAAGGTGGGGGGGTAGGAAAGAAATAGGTAAGGGAGATTAAGAGGCATAAACTTCTAGTGGCAGAATAAATGTCACGGGTATGAAATGTACAGTGTGGGGAATATAATCAATAACTATGTAATATCTTTGTATGTTGACATATCATAACTAGACTTACAGTGGTGAAATGTATAGAAATATCAAATCACTATGTTGTGTAACAGGAACTAACACAGGGTTGTAGGTCAACTGTACTTCAAAAACAAACTCATAGAAAAAGATTTGTGGTTACCAGATTTGTGGTTACCAGAAGTGGGGGTGGGGAGAGGGGGAGTTGGATGATGGCGGTCAAAAAATAGAACCTTCCGGGCTTCCCTGGTGGCCCAGTGGTTGAGAGTCCGCCTGCTGAGACAGGGGACACGGGCTCATGCCCCGGTCCGGGAGGATTCCACATGCCGCGGAGCGGCTGGGCCCGTGAGCCATGGCCACTGAGCCTGTGCTCCGCAACGGAAGAGGCCACAGCGGTGAGAGGCCCGCGTACCGCAAAAAAAAAAAAAAAAAATAGAACCTTCCAGTTAGAAGATAAGTACTAGGGACGTAATGTACAACATGATGACTGTAGTTAACTCTGCTACAGTCTGCTATGAATGTTGTTAAGAGAGTAAACCCTAAGATTTTTCATCACAAGAAACATTCTTTTCTATTTCCTTAATTTTGTACCTATATGAGATTACAGATGTTCACCGAAATTATTGTGATTATGACATATGTGAATCAAATCCTGATGTATGTAAATCAAATCATTTTGCTATATAC
>NW_021703784.1:46299553-46327841 GCF_005190385.1 Monodon monoceros | reverse complement strand
AGATAAGAAAAGGGAAGGGAAGGGAAGGGAAGAGAGGAAAGAGAAGAAAAGAAAAAACATGTAAATTTTTCTAATTGCTTCATGTATCTGTGTCCAGGGTCCTCTTTTCTACTACTTCCATCTCTCCTCCAATGTTAAACACTGTTCTAAACTCAAAGAATTTTGTAAAATTTATTGTCCAAATAAAGTATCCAATGCTTTCTCTCTATGACACTGAAAGGCACTAGCAGAAACTTTCTTTCCTTACCTTTTTTTTTTTTTTGGCCATGCCACGTGGCATGTGGGGATCTTAGTTCCCCAACCAGGGATCGAACCGTGCCCCCTCCATCAGAGTCTTAACCACTGGACCGCCAGGGAAGTCCCAGAAACTGTTTCTTAACACAATATCCTTCTGGGATCTCTTAATTTGAAATACAAAAATAATGGTAATAAAATTTATTTTTTTTCTGTGTTTTAAAGCTTTTTTTACTGTAAAATAAAGCAGAGATACAGATAACCACAGAAAATGTATAATTTGATTAATTATATAAGGCAAATCCCCTGTAACCTCCTCTCAGGTCAAGAAATAGAACTTTGCCAGTCACCACAGAAGTCTCTATGTACCTCAGGCCAATCAAAATCCCCTCTTTCCCTTAAATATAATCATATCTTGACTCATAATAACTCCTTTCTTCTATTTCCTTATAGTCTATTTATCCAAGTATGCATTCCTTGACACTATAGCTTAGTTTTGTGTCTCATACCGTACAAGTTTCTTTGACCTATGGAGTTTCCCACAGTCTGGATTTTATACATAGTGCAGTTTTAAATGTCCCTACAATTGATTTTTAATACTATCTCAAGAACCAATGATTCTCTGAATTATAAGCAAATTAAACCAATGACAAAAATCTAA
Source organism: Monodon monoceros (assembly GCF_005190385.1). Taxonomy (NCBI): domain Eukaryota; kingdom Metazoa; phylum Chordata; class Mammalia; order Artiodactyla; family Monodontidae; genus Monodon; species Monodon monoceros. The sequence goes on along the minus strand of NW_021703784.1, from coordinate 46,326,946 downwards.
CTCCTTCAAAGAATAAAAATACCTTGTGTAAATCTCGTTTGGAATTTAAAGCCTAGCCCAGGGTAAGATCCCTAGTTTAACAAATTCACCACAAATAATTGTGCTAATGGAGTCAGACAGGATAGCCAAAGTATTTAATCAGTCAAATATCATTTAAAATATTAGCCTTAGGAATATATTTTATGAACTTTATTTTCTTTAATAATAGAGCTATTTCCACATTTACTGTGAGTTAATACTAAAATATATTTTTTGCATCCCTAAAAAATTAACTTTAACATATACCAAAATATAGCAGGTGGGGGGCGGAGGGGCATGCTTGTGACAGGGAAAATCACCTTGTGATCTGACACATCTGTTGCGCATTACCCACAGCAAGGGTAACACATGCCTAGAGCCAAGGGGTAGCAATTAGTAGTGTGCTCAGGTCAGAGAAGGAGAGATGATGGATATATCATCAAACAAAAACATATTACCTGGGACAGGAGACATGATAATTTAGAGAAAATAAGGTGACAGGTTATAAAAAATGTTTGCCTCCTTCTGTCACTTATCATGCCCATAACTCCTTACAACTGAGACATGAAACATTAAACAGAGAATATCAATGTTAGGTTTTATGTACTCTTCACATCAAGTTATCATATGCAGTTCTTAAAATATCTCTCTGATACTGAATAACTATCACTGTCTCCACTTTACAGAGTAGAAAATGGAGGACTGAGAGATTAAACAGTTTGACTAAGAAGTATAGTCAAGGTCAGGATATCAGGAATTCTTGGAGGTATTGAGCTATAATAGAGAGCTATAGTAGAAGAGCTAAGGTGTGGTCCACAGACCAGAAGCAGCAACAGCAGCACATTTCTGGTCCCTCCCCAAACGAGGAGAATCCAAATCTATGGGAGTAGAGCAAAGGAATCTGTACTGTAACAAGCTATCCAGATGATGCTTAATCATAGTAAATTTTGAGGTAAATTGATGTAAAGGTAAGATCAAGAGTTTAAAGCCAACAAAACTGAGTTTAAATTAGAACTTTTAGAGGTGTGAAGATGAGGAAATCATCATATATGTAAAGCATTTAAGATAGCCTCCAGCAGAAAATAGACACTCAGTATATAATAATCACTCCTTTGAACCGCCAATGGATCTACTTACAGGAAGACCTCTGGACTCCTGGGGGAAACAGGCAGGTACCTTCCCTACTCATCAGAACCAGAGACTCACAAAGAGTGGAACGAGAGCTCTCTTCCAGATCTAAGGTCAATACTGTAAGAATGCAGGGAACTCATACTGAAACAACACACTTTATCCACTTTAGGGACACACTGCAGAGGTCATTTAATCATTCACTTTTATAATATATACTTATGTTGGGCACTTTGTGTATCAGGTACTGTGTTTAAGGCTGAGGCTATAATGTAGACAAAACCGACATGGTTTCTAACATCATGGAATTTACCAGCTAGTTGGGAAACAGATGGTAATCATATAATCCAAGAAGTACATAGATTTTAGCAAAGTATGGTAAGTACTATAAAGCATGGGCTCAGATTATATGAGAGTTATATGAGAGTTTATAGATGGGATCTAGAATACAGGGGCAGGGATGAACTTTAGGAAGGATGGAGGTTTGCGATGAGATCTGAAGGATGAGTAGGATTTAACCAGATGAAGGGTTGGTGGGGTCATTCTAGAGGGGGAATACAGCGAAGACTATATTGAAAAGAAATCTGATGTTTTGAGGAACTGAAGTGAGGAGCGCGTGGCTCACACAGGGAAAATAGGGGGTATGGTAGACAGTGAAGCTAGAGGGCTAGGCTGGACCCAGATCGCACAAGAGTGTATGAAACATTCAGAGCAAAGGAAAGCCTTTTAAACATTTAAGCAGATATATATGACATTATCAAAATCATATCTGAAAAATCTATCTCTGGTTGCATTATAGAGAATAGTCAGAAAGAATTAATCTCCAAAATTTACTAGCAGCCCATGCAGCTCAATATCAAAAAAACAAGCAACCCAATCCAAAAATGGGCAGAAGACCTAAATAGACATTTCTCCAAAGAAGATATACAGATTGCCAACAAACACATGAAAGGATGCTCAACATCACTAATCATTAGAGAAATGCAAATCAAAACTACAATGAGGTATCACCTCACACCAGTCAGAATGGCCATCATCAAAAAATCTACAAACAATAAACGCTGGAGAGGCTGTGGAGAAAAGGGAACCCTCTTGCACTGTCGGTGGGAGTGTAAACTGATACAGCCACTATGGAGAACAGTATGGAGGTTCCTTAAAATACTAAAACTAGAACTATCATATGACCCAGCAATCCCACTACTGGGCATATACCCTGAGAAAACCATAATTCACAAAGAGTCATGTACCACAATGTTCATTGCAGCTCTATTTACAGTAGCCCGGAGATGGAAGCAACCTAAGTGTCCATCGACAGATGAATGGATAAAGAAGATGTGGCACGTATATACAACAGAATATTACTCATCCATAAAAGAAACGAAATTGAGTTATTTGTAGTGAGGTGGATGGACCTAGAGTCTGTCATACAGAGTGAAGTAAGTCAGAAAGAGAAAAACAAATACCGTATGCTAACACATATATATGGAATCTAAAAAAGAAAAAAAAGTTTCTGAAGAACCTAGGGGCAGGACAGGAATAAAGATGAAGATGTAGAGAATGGACTTGAGGACAAGGGGAAGGGGAAGGGTGAGCTGGCACGAAGTGAGAGAGTGGCATGGACTTACATACACTACCAAATGTAAAATAGATAGCTAGTGGGAAGCAGCCACATAGCACAGGGAGATCAGCTCAGTGCTTTGTGACCACCTAGAGGATTGGGATAGGGAGGGTGGGAAGGAGACGCAAGAGGGAGGAGATATGGGGATATATGTATATGTATAGCTGATTCACTTTGTTATAAAGCAGAAACTAACACACCACTGTAAAGCAATTATACTCCAATAAAGTTGTTAAAAAAAAAAAAAGAAAATAGAAGTAGGTCAAGAATAATTCCCAGTCAGGAGTTTATTACAGCCGTCCCAGCAAGAAAGAAAAGACATCTTGTATTAGAGTAGCAATAGTAAAAGTGGAAGAGAAATCAAGATTTGAAAAAGGTTTGTGGACTGCAGGTGGAATTTTCTACAGTGCAAAACAATGTCACAGAAGAATAAGACTGTTTCTGAAGGCTCCAAAATTATACACATTGACAGATAAAGTCACCGAAGTTAGGCTAAAAGAGCTGAGTGAGGGTCTTTCCACCTAGACCTACAGAGATATGAACCTTGGTAGAAACAGAGAAGGAAATGGCAGTTCTCAGTTGAGGACGAAATAGAGGTTTGTGCAGATGATAGACACCAGAGCAGCCTTATCTAGCAAGAGTACGTAAGAGTGGGAGTCAGTGGGTCAAGGTTTTAGTTCGTCACTGTGCAGACGCGGGGGCAACATGTCAATTTTTCTTATCTTCTGAGGCTCCAACTACAACATTAACAAGAGAACCTCACCCTAACAGCTTCCACCTGGGAACAGATAGCTACTTAGGGCGGCTGGGGAGAAATCCCACGAGCCAGAAAGGCATAACAGAAAGAGACTGAGATTCGGTAGACTTATTCCAATTCCAGTGCTACCACTTACTGACTGTATTACCTTGGAAAAGTACCTGCACATTTGAAAGTTTTAGTTTCCTCATCTGTAAAAACGGGTAGTTCCAGCTACCTCAGATTTCTTGTGAAAAGCAGAGTTAACACAGTTAAAATACCTAGTACAATGGCTAACTCATCGTTAAGTCTTAAAAAAATTATGTATAATTATTACGAGGCGGAACAGTCAGGTGATGATGACAGCACCAAATATTTAAGGGGATCTTACGAAATACCATATCCTGTGCTAAAACCATAACACAGATTAATTTATATAATCCCATAAAGGGAGTAACATAATTAACCAGACTTTACAGGTAAGGAAGGTGGAAGCTCAGTGATAGTCAGTAACATGCCCAAGATTAGAAGACTATAAAGTCGTAGAATCTGGATTCAAATCTAAGTAGCTTGACCCCAGATTTCCCCCTTCTTAACCACTGTGAGCCACTGTATCTTTTATATTCTGGAGCAGTAGGGTATCATAGAAAGAGCACAAGTTTTTTACACTATAAAGACCAGCGTTAAGTGCTTGCTGTACTATTTACAAGCAATGACTTTGGAGAGGTCACTTCATCTCTCTTAGTTTTAGTTACCTCAGCTCTGAAACAGGGATTTAAACAAGAATTATATCTGAAGATGCCTGCCTCTGTGGCTAATACATAGTTGATGTCTAATAAATAAAAGTTGAATAAATAAAAAAATGAGTCTCCATTATATGAATTTAAAATCTTATATCATTGACTGTGAATATGATGGACCAGTATGAGTACAGGTCTCTTACTTCTGCAGCCTGGAAAATAAGATTGTCAGTAGTGAGAACAAAATAGAAGAGTCAGGGCAAGGGGTTACCGCCAGATTTCTATGCGTTTGGATTGTCTCTTATCTTGACATACCTGCATAGTAGGAAGGAAAGGAAGTGAATCCAAGATACAGCAAGGTAAAAAAGCTCATTCCCTCTTCTTTGAATTAATATAGTTTTTAATGCTAAAATGAAGGTATCAATAGACAAGGCTTATGGAAAATTATAATCAATTTTCTGGGTAAATGGAGCCATTTCTAAATCTCATCTCGAGAAAGCCAAAAGGCCAAAAGAAGTGTATCACCAGTATGGCTACACATTTGCACTTCCTAGCACAAACTTCAATATGCATTTTTTAAATCCAAAGGGAATACAAAGCTCAATTTTGTTTTAATGGGAGACTAACTGCTGACTGAAGATGTGGCATTTAAAGTACACCTCATGGAAATGAGACTGTCTGAATCATGGCTTCTTCAGGCCTACTCAATCCGCCCTGACAGGTCCCACTTCATTTATATAGAGAAGATTCCTTTGATGCGGAAATTCAACATATGACTAACTGGGAGATGTAGATAAGTGTTAAGGAATGGCATTTCCAACCCATGATAGCATTTTGGCAAGTACAGATGATTAAAACCTGCACACACACACACACACACACACACACACACACACACACAGACGGAGAGAGTTGGTTGTGGGTTTTTTTCCCAATTTGCATAGACTGTACAGACTGTGGCTTACAGAATAATATAAATAAGAATGTAAAGGGGAATCTGTGGCAATGTTCAAAAAACAGTTCAATTCAATAAATGTTTACTGCGGGCTTACCATGCACTTAATGTTGGGCCCACAAAACAAGCACTTTGACTTAAGGGGTTTATATGTAAGTAAGTCAATACCACAGAGTGTGTTTGGAGCTAAAATAGAGCATTATAGACAAGGAAGAGCGGAAGGTGACTAATTTTGCCTGGGGCAGGAAGGATTCACTAAGGATGTTAAACTAGTATATGATTTTTGAAGGTCAAATAGGAATTCTCCACTGGGACCACATCAGAACATGACAGAGGAGAAAGCTTTCTATTCCAAGGAAACAGGCCTGCACCCAAATGGCAGGGTTTGTATTCTCCCAAGATGGTATAAACATTTAAGTTCATTGGGAAAAGTGGTCATGCATTTGAGAAGCAGTGCATTTTAATGGAAAAAGTACTGGACATTAGCAGTCTGTACAAGTCACTTAACCTCTCTGGACCTCAGCTGAGAGTTGAAACTTGGACTCTCTAAGTTCCTTTTTAAGTCTAACATTCAATGATTGTGCTAAGATCCTAGAACCACAGGGCTAGAAGGAGTCCTATCCATCCATCTCAAAGCCTAGATAGGGAGAAAGACTGCTATCCACACTGGTTGTAGAATACCTTGATCAAGTATCTGATTATCCATGGGAAGAATGAGTTACACATTAGCCTCTAGGTCAGCATTGCCCAAGAGAAATATAATGAGAACCAAAATGTGAGCCATATATGTAATTTAAAAATTCCTAGTAGTCACACTGAACAGAGTAAAATGGAAAAAATTAATTTTGATACTATATTTTATTTAACTCTACATATCCAAAACATTATAATTTTGAAATATAACCAAGAAAAAATTTATTGAGATAGTTTACATTTTTCTCCATACTAAGTCTTCAAAGATCTTATATGTTCCACTGATTAATAATGCATCTCAATTCAAACTAGCCACATTTCACAGGCCCAGCAGCCACATGTGACTAGTGGCTATTCTCTTGGACAGTGCAGCTCTAGGGTGTATCTTCAGAAACTTCTATACAGCTCTAGGGACACCCAGACATTCCTCCGCCACATGAAATTTGGTTTGAAATTAATTGTTATCATTGAATTTGATGTCAATTGTCAAGGCTTTGTTTCCTAAGGAGTGTCTCCTGGGAGTAGTAACATTGCCCTTACTCATACCTCAGCAGAAAGGAAGACTGGGGTTTCGCTTTCACATTATGTTGGGGGGGTGGGGTTGGACATCCCTGAAGAAGGAAGGAATCTACCATTGACTCAATTTCCCTTATGTATAAGACACTTTGAAGGGCTTGTAAATATTAGCACATGTTAAGTTGTACAATAAAATCTATGTCTATGTGATAGCCATTAGCACCCCATTTTATGGATGAGGAAACTAAGATTAAGATGGGCTAAATAATGAGCTCAGGCTCACACAGCTGGAAAGAGATAGAAAAGAATTCAAACCAAGGGTCGTGATATTTAAGAAGCAGGGTTACTAGAGCTAACCCTGCTTGGTCACATAAAATTCCAGAGCATTGTAGTCTGAATAGTCCTGCAACCCGAAATTCCTCTTCTGACCATTAAAGCCCTGCATCTAGGCACCCTTTCACAAGCCTGGGCTAATTCTTTCCTAAACAGTACTTGAAGCTTATCTCTCTCAGTTGGTTTTCCTCTTGGCTAGACAACAAAACCCTCTCTATCATTCCTTCCTAAGACTACTAAATCAAAACAAATCCCAACAGTTTCCCCTTCATCTTTTTTTTTTTTTTAACATCTTTATTGGGGTATAATTGCTTTACAGTGGTGTGTTAGTTTCTGCTTTATAACAAAGTGAATCAGTTATACATATACATATGTTCCCATATCTCTTCCCTCTTGCATCTCCCTCCCTCCCACCCTCCCTATCCCACCCCTCCAGGCGGGCACAAAGCACCGAGCTGATATCCCTGTGCTATGCGGCTGCTTCCCACTAGCTATCTACCTTACGTTTGGTAGTGTATATATGTCCATGCCTCTCTCTCGCTTTGTCACAGCTCACTCTTCCCCCTCCCCATATCCTCAAGTCCGTTCTCCAGTAGGTCTGTGTCTTTATTCCTGTCTTACCCCTAGGTTCTTCATGACATTTTTTTTCTTAAATTCCATATATATGTTAGCATACGGTATTTGTCTTTCTCTTTCTGACTTACTTCACTCTGTATGAGAGACTCTAGGTCTATCTAGGAATAAACCTACCTAAGGAGACAAAAGACCTGTATGCAGAAAATTATAAGACACTGATGAAAGAAATTAAAGATGATACAAATAGATGGAGAGATATACCATGTTCTTGGATTGGAAGAATCAACATTGTGAAAATGACTCTACTACCCAAAGCAATCTACAGATTCAATGCAATCCCTATCAAACTACCACTGGCATTTTTCACAGAACTAGAACAAAAAATTTCACAATTTGTATGGAAACAGAAAAGACCCCGAATAGCCAAAGCAATCTTGAGAACGAAAAACGGAGCTGGAGGAATCAGGCTCCCTGACTCCCCTTCATCTTTAAACAAAGTAGCCATGTTTCCACTCTTTCTGATTACTGAAGCTTTTGTATGAACACTCAAGAAGAAAATCCAGGGGCTCTGCAAAGCAGTATGGTATATATGGGAAAGACTGGCTGTCATCTTCTTGAATGTGACTTGGGAACATTAATGTGCCTCTCTAAGTTGCAGTTTTACAATCTGTTAAATGAGGGCAGTAACAATACCTCACAGGGTTGTTACAAGGATTAAAATAAAGATGATGACATTCCTAGCACATAGGAAGCACTCACTGAGTAAATTCCTTCTTTTCTTCTGCAACACAGTGGCCATCCATGGCCCTGTTATGTATTGCTGCTCTTCTGACTCACTCCCTGGAGTTGGCCTCTTCCCCAGGAATAGTACCTGAATAGGTTCAGTAACAATTACACATCGAAGTAGGACCTCAGGGCTTTTCCCCCCTCAGTCTACTCAACGGAACTGCTGTGAAGAAGACATTGTGTGTGCTCTTTTTCTCTGGAGGATATATTATCCCCTACTTAAGACTGTCAAAAATAGTCTGCGCAGGATATTCCTGAGGAATTTATGGCACTGACCATCCCTCCCACCCAGCCAAAGCTGTACATCCTGCCTCTAGCCGTTTCTGTTTTAAGACTCTTCAGACTGTGGCGCACACCAGGGAACTTGGCTTTGTTTAGCCCTGAAGGACGGGATAATGAGAGAAGAGGTGAGAATCACCTAGTGCTGCAAAATCAATGTTATTGACTGCTGGACTAAAGGAAAGAGAAAACAGCCTTGCTGATTGTGGTGGACTAGAAGGAGGAAAGGAATGGGAGGTGGGTAGCAGAGTCTACATAATGAGAATGGGCAGACAGCCCTGACTGATTCTCATTACAGATCAACAGTTCTGTCTGAGTAATCTCCACCCACCCCCGAGTCTCTACTGCTCCAGTCATTTTGTAAAACTATCTTCTAGCTTGTATCTGCACTGAAATGATGTTTTAGATCTAAGGGAAAATGTGAGTGTTTTTCACTGCACTGGTGAAATTTAAATTTTTATTTATTTTGAATTTTTCTTATCTGCTATTTGCAATAACAGAATTTTTTGAACTAATCAAATGCTTCCCTAAAAGTTTTATTATAGAATTTTCTTCAGACAGAATGATTTTGTGAAATTAAATCCAATAATCCATTACCTAAAACACACAGACATAGATACCATTTCTTAATAATGCCTCTGTTCCTTGTACAGAATATTGTGTTTAGCACAAAAGGGAGACTCAATTAATGTTTGCTTTAAAAATGAACTGAAGAAGATATGGAATTCATGTTCTAGTAAAGAAAACAAATAAGAATAAACACCTCCAATATAAGGGATACATGTTACACTATTAATACAAAGTGCTACAAGAGTAATACAAAGTATAACAAGTGTTACACTAATAATACAAAGTAATACAAAATAATGAAAGATAGTAAACGGAGAAGTTTCATCTGGGAGAAGATAAGAACTGGCAGGGTCCCGATGGACAGCACAGTTATTATGTAGGGGAAAGAAAAGGCAAATACCTTTCTAAACAATTAGAAGGAAAAATAATGACAAATATTTTTATAGTGTTCTAGAATTTACAAAGCATTTTCATATTTTTATTTTTATTATTTATATATATTTATTTATTTATTTTTGGCTGCGTTGGGTCTTCGTTGCTGTGCGCAGGCTTTCTCTAGTCGCGGTGAGCGGAGGCTACTCTTCGTTGCAATGCGCAGGCCTCTCATTGCAGTGGCTTCTCTTGTGGAGCACGGGCTCTAGGCGTGCGGGCTTCAGTAGCTGTGGCATGCGGGCTCAGTAGCTATGGCTCGTGGGCTCAGTAGCTATGGCTCGTGGGCTCCAGCACGCAGGCTCAGTAGTTGTGGCGGGTGGGCTTTGTTGCTCCGTGGCATGTGGGATCTTCCCAGACCAGGGATCTAACTCGTGTCCCCTGCATTGGCAGGTGGATTCTTAACCACTGCACCACCAGGGAAGTCCTGTTTTCATATTCTGTTCATGATTTGTAACAACCATACAAGGTGCAGTGAGTGTGTTTTGGTGCTGTTTAAAGGCATCTTTTGTGTACAGAAAAGATTATTTGGAGCTCTCTTGGCTTACAAAATTAATACTTAATTCTTTAAGTTATAAATTCAAAAGCCTAGCTTCTACTTAACTTTTTAAGTTCAATTTATAAGTGTACTGTTCTACCTATAAATCAAGCAATATTTTTACAATCACCATTTTAAAAGTTTTTATGACTTAAATTCCCCTTAAACAACTTTAACCTGAATTTATAAATTTACTATATTAAATTTCCTTTAAAGTATTTTATCTGAATAACAAACCTTCCCACATACTTAAATAATTCTTTTATATCTAATAAATAAAACTTAAAATATGGAGAGTTTTATGCTTTATTATATGTTTCAATGATATTCACAAATGGTAAGATTCTGTATATATTTCACCTTAAAATCTCAAGTCAAAATCAATTCCTTGACATTCTAAAAGTAACGTGTTAAATACTTTAATCTAGCAAATCTCTTTAAAAATGTAAGGACATACACTACCAAATATATGTAATTATTATAGAACACAAAATATTAATTACAAGGTTTAATTCCCTTCATTATTTTATAATTAATCAAAATATTTTCAGGATTAAAGACTTCTGCCCACTAAGGAAACAATTACGCAAATCTTGTGGTTGGTTTCCCAAGAATTTTTGAGGGTTTCGTATTTAGTTCACTGAGGCTGTATATCATGTAGAGATATTGGCTGGGAGATGTGTAACTACAGATATTGAGGGTGATTTTTCTCACCTCCTCAACGATAAGATTAAACATTGCTGTATAGTCACTATCTTATGAACTGCAAAATTTTAGAAAGGAATTTGGTCCTAGCTTATGTCCCCTGGATTCAAAATATATCATAAGGGAATCATCAGCTACACAAATTCACAACAACTACATAGTTTAAAGCAAACTTTCTTCACCGCTTCAGCTGGTGTTTCATTGACTTCTTTAAAATATTTCAACATCTTCTCAATGGATCCTGAGTATACCTGAGCCTTGTTCATGATACTAGAGGGATGTTATGATTATCATCTCAACTAAGACATTAGAAATTAAACACTGGAAAAACTGATTTATTCACCTAGAAGTGTAGTAGACTATTTTCTAAGTGGAGATGGATTTCAAACCTAGGTTTTTCCACTAAACATCAATTTTTCCACATCTCCTCTATGTCATGAGCAGTGGATTGAGACATGGTTGGAATGGGTTTTGGCTGCCTATGTTGAGTGTAAGTGGTGTCTACAAGGAGGTAAATGATGGAAAGGTGGTTGAGGCCATACTATGGGGATGAATAATTTTGAGGGCAATGGGAAACACAGAAAGTTCCTGAGTAGAGATATGGATAGCCAGTTCTTTTCTGTGTTTTAGAAAAATAAGTTTGGTGCCACCATGGGGAAGACACATTTAGAGGGGAAACAGAGGGAGAATAGAAAAGCCAGCCGGGATGTGCCTGGGGCAATGCGGTGAGAGATAATGAGAGCCCTCACTGAGGGACGAGAGGTAGAAAGACACAGAAGGAGAAGAAATCATTCCAAGGATTTGTGAACTGATTACATATCCAATGGGGCTGGAGAGTTAAAAATAATTTCAATATTTCTACCCTAAATACCTAGGAGAATAGTAATAATAAGGAAGTTGTCTGGTTGGTTTCTTTTTAAAATAGCCACACACACACACACACACACACACACACAAACAGCTCAAAGCACATTATTTGGTGGTGTGGGTATAAAAATGTTAGGGGACTAGCTAGAGAAATAAATTTGCATTAAGTATACATATTTTCCCTGTATGAAGTTCAGTGGCAATGATCCTTTTGAAACTCAGACTCACCGTATATTTTTTCCAAACTGTATCTCATTCTAAAGTTATTCCAAGGTTACACTTGAAAACTTTTTATCCTCTGCTGAAAAGCAATCGTCTGAGAAAAACAATGCTTTCGGTCCCCTCCTACTTTTATTTACTACTTTTCAAAAAAAAAAGTTTCCCTCTTATGCAGCCATTTTAGAAGATGCTTATGAAGAATTATTAATGACATGAGAATGTTTTTATGATTATGGTATTGAGTGCAAACACAGGGTACAAATAACTAATCCTGGATATCTTCCACACATAACACATCACATTCATAAACACACACATATACACATACATAAGGAAAAGTGAAAAGAAAATAAAACTTTTATACATGAGTTTCAAGGTTATGAGCAAATATAAATTTTTGTCCTTCTTTGTATTTACATAATTTCTATAATGAGCATATATTACTATTATAATCTTAAAAACAGTTGAGTTACAATGCATACTAATTATAACTGATTCCTAAGTTTATTTTTCCTAAAGAGTTTGAAAGAGTGTGGATTATAAATTAATTGACTAAACATCCAACACACATGCACAGGGCTCCAAAAAGATTCAGGGATTCACTTCAGAAATCTACCTTATTCCCTTCCTTCCAGGCTCACTGCATACCGCTTGGCCTCACTTTCCTCTTTGAATCTAGGTACAATCTTAAAAAAATAAATACATCTAGGTAGATCTTTAAAAATAAATAAATCTATGTATACTTTTTAAAAGAATATGTAAATCTAAGTACCCCCATTAGAAACTAAATAATAAGTAAATAAGACGACTCAATGTTTGTCCCCTGCTACTCATCTAACTTTCATTTTTAAAAAGATATTCCCTCAGCATCTTTCAATTAAATTCTGCCTATTTTGAAAGTGCCAAAGTCTTTTATGAGTCTAATCAAAAAGAAAAGATCTAGTTTATATTTGAGAAATATTTAGGGCCAGACCTTCTCAGGGTCAAATGTCTCCTTTGTTTTATTGTTCATCCTTCCCTTTTCAATTCTCAAGAGCTAGGTTCTCCAAGCAATACCGATCTATCCTGAGGAGTTTTGTTACCTTATTTACTGCACTAATAAAAGGTGCAGATTTGAGCAAATAGGACTCTTTCAAAGGGTGCCTATACTTCAGTTAGTTATTAATGTGTCTTCAGTATAAGCACCCCCAGATTCATGGGAAGGTACAGGTTACCCTCTGGGACTGGGCCCCTTTACCTGTAAAACAGGTTTAATAATCAAACTTCTCTTAAGGTTACTGGGGAAAGTAAATGAATGAAGTTCCTTGAACAGTGCCTGACACATCATAGGCACTCTATAAACACTAGCTATTGCTATTAGGCATGCGGAGCTATGTAGATGGTTAGGTGAAATCTCAAGGGCCAGTGCCAGGGAAGTAAGTGCTGAACCATGAATTCCCAAATGAGGATACTACACGGTAAATGACCCAGGCTATATGGATAGCCTCCCTGTGTTTAGTGCAGGACTTCCACATGTTTTCTGCTTAGTGCTGACTGACTGTTGTAATTTGTCATCTTTTACTTGCATATTCCTAACTGAGGCTGTATGTTCCTCAAAGCAGGGAACATATTACAGTGTTTTTCAAATTGTGACTTGTGACCCATTCTGTACTCTTTCAAATTCATTAATAAAGGTAAAAGAAGAAGTCAGTTTTAAATTAGTCAGTATAAATTATATTTCCTCAACCATTTTATGATTATAAAACATTTAGTAAATGTTTGGTAAATGTTGACCAAAACTATAGAAAAGAAACAAATTTTTAAAAGGTTAAAATAGAATAGAAAATATCAAAATGCATAGCTTTTGGTAAAGTTAAGTACTGGTGAAACTTGTGAAAGCTTTGTGAAACTTGTACAGAGTTGCAATTTTTAATTTATATTCTTTATGGATTGCAGTCCAGAAAGTTTTAAATACTTTGGCTATATATGTTACTCAGGCAAATATTAACACATAACAGTTTCTCAACAAACTTGCTGACTCACTGCTTTATTTCCAAACATAAGCTGTAAGACAGTAATTCCCAAATTAGTCTTATGATAAGAATTACCTAGGGTCCTTTCCAGATTCCCAGAGATTCTGATGTTGGAGAAATACTGTCATACTTACTGTCATAAAAGAGGCAATAATTTGCCATTAGAGAAGAAACTTGTTGAAAGCAAAATTCATTCTCCTTGTTGTATATCTATTCGTATTTGGTGGTACCATAGCTAATCCAAAGATGCAGTCTGCAAAATACATCCAGCTCTTTGAGCAGCTAACATTCATTCATTCAGCAAACATTTATTGATCTTTTGCCATATGCAAGGTAATGGGGATATAAAATCTGTAAGACATGATCCCTGCCCTCTAGTAGCTTAGAGTAGATTTATTTCAGAACTACAGTGGGGTCCCCTGAGGATCAGAAGATTTTAAGCCAAAAATAAAATGAAGGCTTGAATGCACATTTATGGCATTAGTCTTGGGTAATCTACCCTTCAAAATTTTCACAGGATTAAAAGGCACTAAAGCTGCAATGGCAACCACAAATCAAAGCAGTATTTCTCTAATTCATACTGATCAAATATGGAAGAGCTGAGAACCAGTACCCCACAGCTGAGGAGAACTTGGTATCAGGGCAGGAAAAGACAAAGAAGAAGATAAATATCCAAAAGTAAAATTATATACAGAACTGGACAACTTGTCCCCAGTCTTACTGACACCAACCTGATCCCAACTATCAACATCTTTCACCTGGATTATCACAAGAAGTTCTAATTGGTCTCCCTGTGCCAACCCTTGTCCCCTTAAAGTCTCTTAAACACAGCAGCCTGAGTGACCTTGTGACTCCTCTGCTTAAAACCCTACTGGCTTCCTTCACTGAAAGAAGAAGCTGAACCTATAAAGCTTTACATGATCCGCTCACTTTAACACTCTCTTGACCTTTCTCTTGCTAGCCACACTGGCCTCCTAGACATTCCTTAAAATGCCACCTCAGGGCCTTTGCCCTTTCTGTTACCTTTTCCTACATGGTTAATCCCTTCACATCCTTTAGATCTTTCCTCAAAAGTCACCTTCCTAGTGAGACCCTCACTAACCACTTTATCTAAAACTGTAACTTCAACCCCTTCCCACCTTCACACTTTTGATTGATGGTCCTGCCATGTTTTGTTTTTCTTCTTAGCATTTATTATTTACACTATATATTTTACTTAACTGTGCTTTTTATTGTCTGCTTACCTTACAAGCATATAAATTTTAAAAGGATAGGGATTATTATCTATTTTATTCCACCTGGTATTTTTAGCAACTAGGTCAGTGCCTGACACATAATAGATGCTCATTAAATATTTGGTGAATGAATGAATGTAGAATACAGAAGAAAACCTCATGCTCTGACTGTAACCATCATTTATTAGAAAGAAGAGAAGGAACAGTAAACTCATACTAAGTAAAATATACAGTTATATTATTTACTTAATTCCTTACTTTATTTAAAAAAAGATTTGAGGTATCTATGACACATTAATTATAGTCCATATATCTGTATTATCTATTTAGGAAGGTTTTTAAAAGGTTTAGAGTGGAACAGACCTGATTTAAATGCTGGCCTCATAGGCACCTAATATTTGTGTAAAATTAGGCAAATTATCTTTGTTCCTTAAACTTTAGTCTTCCTCATCTACAAAATAATGATGTGATGATGATGCTTACCTCATAGGTCACTGAAAAGCGTTTTGAGAGAGAGAGTGTGTGCAAAGTTATTGGTGTAGTCCATGCCTCATGCCAAGAGCTTGAAAATGGTAGCTATTATTGCCACTGTTCATTTTGCTATTTTATACTTTATCAAATTTTTGTCATTTTTTTGTTTTGAATTAAAGAGCCTCATTAGAAATTATAAATCCAATAGTTTGAGTAGGCTTAGGTATTATAAACCCAATATACTGAGTAGGCTCACAACCATTTGGATGCCATAATATAGGGGCCCAGTGAGGGACTAATACATTATCGACCTCCTAAAAGAGATGATTATTCAACTGGAATCCTGAAAGGGATCACCCCTGATTTGGAGAGCTATAGGTGTTATATAAACTGTCTACACATTCTGATTCATGATTCCAAGCCCTGTCTACAACAAATAATGTTTATTAAAAGCATCAATATGTGGGACTATCATAGACTCTAGCAAAGAGTAGGTGTCAGCAGCATAAGGAGACAGAGTTTCTGCAAGTTTCCCTTTCAATCAGTCCTTCAATCATTTTTTGCATTCCTAAAATACAAACAAACTAAAAATAATGAAGAAAACAGTAAACACTTCCTGTCCTCAAAGTGCTTAAAACCTACTTGGAGTGAGGCAATACCCAAACATAAAAAAGTAGCTGGCAATGCAAGATAATAATGCAAATGATGGCATAAGGCAATATAAGATGTATTGCCATGAAAGATGGAGAAATTGCACTTACAAAATCAAAGGGGGAATAAAGTAAGGGAATTAGTGTGGCTGGGGTCAACTTCTTGGAAGACATCCTGTACTATTTTTTAAAGGAAGGATAGACTTTAGACAAGCATGACCATGCAGAGAAGGGATACCCATTGCAAGAAACAATTCTAGCAAATGCTCAGAGGCAGAAAACCATGGGGTGTTTGGAAAAAAGCAGCTTCACTGAATAAACCTGGTAGAAATGAGCATGATAAATGTCTGAATTCTAGGGTGTTT
The DNA here is from genome assembly GCF_005190385.1 of Monodon monoceros. Taxonomy (NCBI): domain Eukaryota; kingdom Metazoa; phylum Chordata; class Mammalia; order Artiodactyla; family Monodontidae; genus Monodon; species Monodon monoceros. Next base: position 46,310,507 of record NW_021703784.1, on the reverse strand, counting down.
AGGCATATAACAAATTGTTTTAGTTTGAATTATTGATTCCCTCCAACTTAGCTTTACAAATCTGGCTGTGCAGATACAGAGGATGTGACTGAGTACAAGTGGTTTGTGATTGCCAAATCCAGTATTCAAACCCAAGCCTAGATGACTTTCAAATCTGTGGTTTCATTTTTCCTTTCTCTCAAAATAATTTAACAAGCATTAAGGTAAATAACTCTGGGAAGAAGCTGATTAAGTAATAAAAAGAAATCTGGGACTTAGCTAATACAATCATTTAACAAATATTTACTGAGCACCTACTATGCCCTTGGTGCTGTTCTTGATGCTGATGATATAGATATGAACAAAATGAACTGAATTCTCAGTCCCAGAGAGTTTACACATTAGCATATGTGCAAATGTGATGGTGATGGTAACAGTGGTGGGAGAAGGAATACTATATATAAATATGTTTCTCATCAACTATAGATACCTTTTAATAGGGCAATTCCTAGAATTTCTTAACATAAAGGCAACTCTGAAGTCTTACTCCTATTTGGTGGTCTCAATTTTATCAATTAAGAATTAAATTAATTGAGCATTTACTATATACTAAGAACATTTTTTACAGTGTTTACGTGCCTTATTTCACATAATCCTAATAATCCCTAAGAACTATCATTATCCTTATTTTACAGATAAAAATACTGAACTTCAGGTAGGTTAAGAAAGTTTCTTATACACAAAATTTGTATAAATAAATGGGGAAGATATACCTAAACATAGTTCTTTTGTAATCCCCAAAACCCACACTTTAAAATCATTCTGCTATGCTCTGTTTCCAAAGAGCTCTTATATTTACCGTCAAGGAATTTCAAAATTAAGAGCAGAATTCTTGGATCTATGGGGTAGGCAGCAGGATTTACTAGAATGAGCAGTAAATCAAGGGTCAAGAGGCCTGAGCCTTATATTAGGTCTACTCCTGACACACTGTGGAACAGAGTAACTGGCCATTTCCTTTCTCTACCTAGCTTTCTTATCTGTGAAATGGGTCTAATACCTGCCATTCATATTTCAGGTATTGTAGACTCACAAGTATATATGGGTGTGTTTACAGTAGCAAGATGAAAGGAGGGAAATAATGAGATGAGGAACATAAAAGTATTTAGAAAAGTAAAAGGTATCACCTAGATGTAAGTTATCATCAATATCATTACTTTCTAAAATAGAGCCATCTCTATAGACAAGACGGACATCTGGTGCAACAACCTTCCTATATGTTTTCTTATCGAAGAGGTACTTTATGTATAACATAAGCAATTTGAGATGGAGGAGGAATTATACATCTATGTAATGAACATATTGCTCCTTTTGTGCGGCCAGACTCCGATTAAATTGCTCTAATCACATTCTTTAAAAAGTTAAAAAGATAAACCCAAGCCAATACGATATAAATGTTCATCAAACTCAACAACTTAACACTAACACGAAAACACACAACATAAGTAATACCCTCTGTCTAGAAGTTTTCATTTCTTTTCCTTCTGTCGAAAGTTCTCCTTCTAGAAATAGGTGGCAAATTAACACAATTTCTAAAGAGTCAGATTGTGATAATGGCTCAGCCAGTTCTCACGGCCCTGGCTTTAGCTCCTATTTATTTGTTTTACTCTAGTAGTTCATGTTCAGCCTTGCAAGACCCTACTCTCCGTCCATTTCAACTATTTGCAGCTCTCCAAAGTGTTCCATGCTTTTGTCATTCCCTCCACCAGGCATGCCTTCCTCACTCCAGCCTGCTTGGCAAAACTCCATTAGCTGTCAAGATTCAAGTCTGAGGTGACTTCACAGTGAAAACTTTCTTGACAAGTCCATGCAAAATTGGCCACTATTCTGTTTTGCTTTGTCCCTATAATGCCCTGCATAGATGTCCATTACTGGTTCTGTAATATTTCAAACCACTTATTTGTTTACATGTTTGTGTCCTTTCCAAGACTGGAAGCTTCTTGAGAGCAAGGACTGTTTTCTATTGATCTTAGTTTCCCAGACTAGCACAGTGCATAAATCATAGCTGTCCTTCAGAAAGTTTTTGGTAGATAAATGAATAAGTAGTGACCCATGAGTCACATTCTGATGTCTGTATGTATGTGTATTAATGCCTTGATTTAACGCCTTGATTATTACATAAAAACATATATGAAATACATTAAAACATACCGCTCTCAGAAAATCTTTTTCACTGTACTATATTATAAAGGTCCAATTAACAAAACAATCATTCTAGAATAAAAGACTGTGACATCAGGGGCTTTTTCTGTGCAGAATAACATAAGCAAGAGATTTTGCTTTCCTTTGAATTTTAACCGCCTTAAAGTTTTGGGTCACTGTAACACCAATCATGTTAAATCATGGCAACATGAGAAGCTACACACTATAAAAGAGACTTTACCATAACCGAGCAAATAAATAATTTTGGGCACAAGAGAAATAAAATCAAATACTTTTAAAATGTATAATAATATAAATCAAAAGTTAAAAATAAAAATACCATGTAAGACTTTATTGCACCAACTTGGTAAAATATCAGACCCCAAGTGATCTGCAAACTCTTCTGCAAATCTTGCTGTCTCAGAAGGAAAAGATAACCTTATAAAATGATAAAGTATGCCAGAAAGTGCAAGAGCTAATTATTGAAAGGCATAGGCATAATTAAAGTTCAAGTTAAACTACTCAGAGCAAGGTTAGATATGCTGTATGTGGCAATGTATGTGGTCTGAGTTTCTATTGATTAATGTATCAGAGGTATTATATCAGAGTACAGATTTGCCAAAGTACTAAGAATTTATTATCCAAAAGTCATCTGAATTAAGATATATTTGGTAAAACTCTTTTCATTCTCTTGCTTATGAACTTAAATGAGAAAAATTTAAAGCTAAGCCCACAAAGACCACTGATAATAGTTAATAGTAAAAAAAAAAAAAAAAAAAAAAGGGATTTCCCAAAACCCATATCAAAGGAACTTTGGACTCACGTTTTCTTGTACTTCTGAAACATAACAATGAAATATCAAAACAATCATTATCTCTTAATCTAAATTATTTATGGAGATTTATCTGAAAAAAAAAGCATGTTTCTCCTTCAAAAAAGATGAGGAGAGAAAACATTTACAATTCATTGAGTTTACAAAACAATGTATGCCATACCAATAGTTTGGAACAGAAGGTGGTGATGGAGAAATCCAAGTTGATATCTGGGCACACTCTCTAGCTTTTTAAATATTTCTTTTCATGTTGTTTACTATATCCATCATAGGCATGGAAAAAATTGACTGTTGAAGTTAATCTTAAAAGTAGTAGAAAGTAAATTCTGTAGAACTCTGCAAAATGATCCACAGAATGCTTCCAGGCTGTAGTTGTAAAAGAATTGGTCATCAAAACATAAATACTACCTGTTTGAAATTCAAATAGAAAACAAAAAAGGCTTACAAGACAGTGAGCAGCAGGGAGTTCTTTAATAAAACTTGTAAACACAGAAAATGAAACTTTAGTGCCCAGACACATTAAAATACTCCCGCAGTAAAATAAAAGGGGAAAACACTTTACATTGACTTTTTTTTTGAGATTTCTATTTTAGGTATGAAGTCTTAATTGCCTTTTTTACATTTTTTCTGAAAGGCAATCACTTTCCTTTTGGTCTTTCTTCAGTAAGAAATACAAGTTCAAACTGCTAACAGAGTATATAATTCACTTAAATTGTGCACCTGGAATTCCACAGCTGGCCTGTCTGTCTGGCTCAGTTCTCAATGAACACAGTGTCAGAAAACCTCTCCAATAATAACAACGTCCTTCCAGACAAGGGGTAAATCTCCCAAACTTAAGCTCAACTTCGGATAATCATTAGCTACAGCAAGTGAATGTCAATGGGGTGACAGGCGCCAGGTCAGTGGTGCCCACTCAGCCTGAGCAACCAGCATACTCAGCGCTGAGAATTTGTACGATCAATATCACCAACTTCCAATGATAATAATTTGTTTATATGAACAGAATGGTCAGGTATCCCACAGATCACATCCTAATGCCATTACAGCCACTAAATTTAATCCCCAGCTCTTAAACAATTAAGCTGCATGAACACAGGCAGCTCACGGCACTTTTTAAAAGAAAGACTTTAAATCCTAATCTGAAGCACACCCCATGGCTTCTACCTTCTCTGATTTCTTGGTTCTGGCCTACCTAAATAATTTTCATCTTTTCCTCCCCCCCACTCCACCCCCCAAGTGTGAGCGTGAACCTGAATTGCAAACAGTTAAACCTGAAGGTCACTTCACAGCAGCGTTTCAACATGCTCCACCAGCGAGGCTGCACGGCAACAATAAAACAAAGCCCTTGCAACCACCTGTAATAATCTGCCTGCTCAGCCAGCAATCTGAAAAGTCCTGAAGCTACACAAGGTAGACATTTTCTGCAGCTGATTTAACATGTATATTGTGCCCAGTTGCCGACTCGCCTCCTCTTACCTTCACGTTAGTCCGGAGTGCACAGTAACATGCAAAGAACATTGCAGTAAATAAGGAGCATATGGACCGGTATTCAGCTTCTCAGCACAGCGCAAGCCCCACACACACGATCCTGGGCATGTGCTACTAAGGAGCATCCGTTCCCTCTGTCAGTTTGAAAATGCATTGATCTCTGTTTTCTCTGACTACAAAACGACATGTCTTGAAGGCACTGAGTGAGGGCTCAAAATCTCTTCATTGGCTATATATAGCATCGTGCCCAGTAATTTCAATTAGCCGAGAATTCAGCAGCTGAAAGTTAGGACTTCAGTTGCCTTTCCTTCTAGCATTTTAAATCACTGGGTTAAAAAAAAAAAAAAAAAAAACGGGAGGGGGGATGAGCTCACCAGGAAGGAGGGGGGGAAAGGTGAAGAATTGAAATTTAACCAATGAGTTACTTATATTTCTGGAGAGCCCTGGTGTTATCCTATTAGATACTTTACAAAGAGATTGCATCGAGCAGACTGTAAATGAAGAGGAAACCCTTTTCCCTTTGGAGGTTTAATATGAGCTCTGCTCTATATTCCAGGCTATTATGATGCAGCACCCTGTTTGGCAAATACTACCAATCACTGCAAACACATCTCATTCTGCTTTTCTGTATGGAATAGGACAAAGACCAAAGGATCACTGTCTCATAAAGTCCCCTAAAATGTAAGCTGGGTTCCCCTGGGGTGATCTGCAGTTACATGGCTGAGAAGTACCACCTTCTCTCACTTCCCTGTCCTTTAATTTCTGTTACATCTTCCAGGGATGTCTAAAGTTGCGAAGCTCACTAACAAATGCATCCAATTTTCCAAAACTAACCTTTGTTGATAAATGACAATCGATAGAAGAATATGGGATTGGAACGAAGACAGAAGATTCCAGGATATAACATAACTAAAGATTCAGTAGCTACTGCTGCTGAATGTAATATGTTCAGCTGGTTCTGTAAGGGAGAGAACCAGAGAGAAAAATAAAAGCTTCTGTCCCCATGAATCCATAAGGGGGAAAAAAAATACTTAACTCAAAAACATCGTCAGATTCTACTGTCTGTTGTCATTCCTCTCAGGCACCGGATGCTGCAAATTAACTCAGTTTTTACTGAGTCAAAAGGACAAAGTACAATGTAAGGTTCTAAACTCTTATTTCCAGCCTTAGGAAGCCCTAATGCTCAGCTAGAATTCTAAAGCTATCTGGCGAAATGTAAGCAGAAATGAACAGTTCTCACTGCAGCAAAAATAGTAGGAGGAAAAAGAGTGGTTTGTCTTTGCCATGACGTTCCCCATCAGCTTACAGCAACAGGGAAGATCAGCATAACTCACTAGAAAAAGCTGCAGTGACTTTTAGGATTTTTCTTTAATATGTTTTGCATAAGCCACCTCCCCTCTGGACCCTGTAGTGGTGCTGAGGCACTGTCAGAGCCACTGGGCATTTCTCCTGGGCAGCTTCAGGAGAAAGCAAGGTATTTAAGGGAGAGAAATTAAAGGAAAAAGAAAAGCAGGATTTTTTATTTCTCTCTTAATGACAAGCATTCAGAAAGTGTCGTCAGTTCTGACTAAATAGCTATTTTGGGCTGTCATTGTTTGTGCCTTTTTTTAGGAAGGAAAAAGGCAATCTTGTCTTAAGCTAGAGATTATTTAGCATCGTAAGAGAAGGCAGCCACTTAATTTGATTTCCAGTTCCGTCTGTCATATGAGTTTAGGTAATTACAAATTTTAAGCACTTGCAACACAGCCAGTGATTTCCAGGGCATTAAAAAATTGGCATGGATGCCCAACTCTCATCATTCCACAACTTTTATTAATAATGGCTTTAAAGGCAGAACCAAGCATTTCTGTTAATAACACTTTCCTCTCCTGAAGTCATAGCAGGTCACATTTCCTGCAGCTCTTCCCAATAAACAAACCCAAACATAGAAACTCAAGACCATGGAAAACATAGGAGAATTCTAAAATGACTTTCTCCTTTGGAGGTTCAGAGGATTTTTAAAAACCAAACTTTCAATCTGTGAATAGGTATTGTTAATTTTTTTTCCATTAGGAAGAGTGGAAAAAAGCAATTGTGTATCTTTTTTACGATTATCTTAATACACCCTAGGGTATTTGGATGGCCCAAGAGAGACAGAGCAAAAGAGCTAAAAAATGTTCTAAATCTCAGAACAGTCCACAGGCAAGAGTTAAACAAAAATGAAGTTACAGGTGAAAAAGCACATGTAGTTCCCCTGACAAGACAATGAGTGAGGACTTCTGATCTGACTTCAGATACAGTGGTAACGTGTGCACATTCCAAAGAAAGGCTCTTACACTTAAGGACCTGCTTAAAACTTCCACAAACACTTACCCATCCCACAGCATCCCAATACAGACATGCTCTACCTGTAGATTTACCACCTAATTTTATTATGTGTACTAGGACAGCTGACTTATTATCCTCAATTTATAGATGCAGGAAATGAGGCGTTAACCACAATGACAATGTTCCACTAAAAAGTATTCCCTATTTGTAGAAAGAGCCTTCAACAGGGCACAGTATCTGCTAAAAGAACAATATTTGCTATTGTAAAAGGAAATTATAACTGGCTACATACTTTTGGAGGCAACATAGTAAATCTAGGCTCCAATACTCAAAGCAAATAGTCCTAGAAAATTACTTCCATGTCAGATCCTTTCTTTTACCATTGGTAAAGTGGAGATTTATAAAATGGGAATAATACTTAACTCATAGTGTCATTGAGAAGATTAAAGAGGAATCCTGTCATCAAAATAGTCTAGATCGATCAAAGACTTAAGTATAAAAATTGAAACCATAAATATATTAGAAGAAAACATAGATTTGGTTGGGTTTAGATTTTGTATAATATAGGATGGGGAAGCCTGAAGTCATATGAAAAAGATAAACAAATGTGAGTATATAAATTTATAAAACTTCTGTTTGGCTAAATTATATACAATGACAAACTGACAAAACAGTTGCAACACATTCAATGGAAGTTTTTCTTAAAATACAAAGAATTTTAACAAATCACTAAGAAAAAATATAAAATTGAATGAAAAAATAGGCAAAAAACATAAAGTGGCAATTCACAAAAAGACCACAAGACATATTAAAAATGCTCCACCTCATTCATATTTAAGGAAAAGCATACAAATTAGAAAAGGTTTTTAAAATTGATATATCAAGTACTAATGGGGAAGCATGAGAAAACTTTTTGGAGGGAAATGTATCAAATATTTTAAAAGGCACATTACATCTCTCTGATGTAATGATTCAACCTTAACTTCCAGGAAATAATCTCATATAGATATAGATATATAGACACACACATATACATACATATATATTATATTCACAGTGCAAGACATAGTTGTAAGATTTAAGTTTATCTTTACCACAGAATACTACCCAATTATTAGAAAAATATAAGGCACGTGTACATATTCTTCTACTGGAAGATGTCCAAGTTATAATGTTAAATGTACAAATAAGATTGCTAAAGAGTATGTATGGTATAAGCCTATACTTGTGTGTATATTCATATACAATTGTGGTAGGGGTGTGTGTGTGTGTGTGTGTGTGTGTGTGTGTGTGTGTGTGTAAAATTTTGACAACGTTGATCATTGGGGATTGGGACTTGGCTTAGGTGAGGAGTAAGACATTACCTTTCATTTTTCATTTTATACCCTTCCATATACTACAGAGGTCTCACTCACAATGAACTATATATACAACTATCCTCTCTCAGTAAATGAGAGAAATAAAAACGATGAAAAGGAGGAAATATTAGGCCCTGTAAGGGGACTTCCCCTTTCTGGCATTAATTTAGCAGAGTTCAGGGTATGATCATGACACAAGGGATAGGAATGTACCAATTTCTGAGTTGATCTGAGTTCCTGAGTGCCCCGTGTAGTGTGGACATCTCCCTGGAATGCATGTAATTCTAGTGCATACAATATATTTTTCTTAAATCACGGCCCTTAAACGTAAGTCAACTACTTTATTTAGTTCTTAACTGAAAAACTGGCTATCAAATAAACCTGACACTAGGCAATTTTTACCTTATGCACTGCATTTAGAACCTGACCTCTACATATATTTAGCTTGTATCGTTTTTTTTTTTTTTTTACAATGAACATTGCCATAGACTGAATATTTGTGTTCTTCCAAAATCCGTATGTTGAAACCTAATCCTCAATATAGTGGTAGTTGGAGGTGAGGCCTTTGAGAGGTGATTAGGTTCTCATGAATAGGAATGGTATCTTTACAAAAGAAACCCCATAAAGTTCCATTACCCCTTCCACTACGTGAGGACACAGAGAAAAGGCCATCTATGAAACAGGAAGCTGACTCGCATCAGACACCAAATTGGCTGGCACCTTGATCTTGGACTTACAGACTCTAGAATTGGCCATAGCAGGCCAAATGGACTAAGACACGCATGTAATATTTTTTAGAATATAACCTAGTTTCTGTAAAAATTTTTTTTGAAAATATTAAAGCAATAGGCAAGTATAATTTATTAATTATATGATAATAACAGCAACAATGTCTATTGATATAGACAAATAATTCATTTCTCTGGGCATTTTCCTTATCTACAAAATAAGAAGACTGGAAAATCTAGTCCTTTCAGGCAGAGTAACTTTGGTAGTTTTGCTTGCTTTTTGCTTTGTTTTATTTAGACAAGACAGATATGTGTGTTTAAAATTTAAGGATCCACTAGGTTGTACTACAAACCAGTTAAATCAGAATCTCTGGGGGCGGAACCCAGACATCAATCAGTATTTTATAAAGCCCCTCAGGTGATTCCAATGTGGAGCTAAGCTTGAGAATTACTGATTCTGTAAAGGCACAGATAGTAAATATTTTAGGCTTGCAAGCCATACGATCACGGTCACAAGTACTCAACTCTATTACAACTACTCAACTTTGATGCTGTAGTGAGAAAGCAGTGATAGATTTTACATAATGTGTCCCAATAAAACTTTATTATTAAGATTAACACTCGAATTTCATATAATGTTCTCATGTCACGAAATATTATTCTTCTTTGGATTATTTTCAACCATTTAAAAATGTAAGAACATTTCTTAGCTTGTGGTTTGCCAATCCCTGCTCTAGAGTCTTGGGAAGTGGTTCTTAAAGTGTGGTTTTGGGGCTAGCAGCATCAGCATAGGCTGGGAATTTGTTAGCAATTAAAATTCTCACATCATACCCCAGACGTACCAAATCAGAAACTAGGTATGTGGCTCAGGAATCTGCGTTAACAAGCCTTCCGGGTATTTTCATGTAAGCTAAGGTTTGAGAGCTTCCTGCTCTAAATAGGAAGAGAAGAAAACTGACAGCTAAGGCTCCCACAAACATAGGAGTACAGGTGGAGAAATTAGTGCTGGAGGGGAGAGAGTATAGGAAATAAAGAGAGAATGACTATCAGTGCAAATGAGATAATTCTAGGGTGGAGGCTCAGGGTTCCGAGATGAATGCCAGTTGAGTAAGAAGGCCCTACAACACCTTAGAACTTAGAATTCTTTCCCCTTTAGAAACTCTAACAGCTCTTAGACCTTGGAGTAAAAAGCAAACAAACAAGCAAACAACAATAAAACCCCACAACTTGGGTTTAAATTCCTTTTCTATCACTTACCAGCTGAGTGACCTTGGGCAAATTACATAACCTCTCTCTGCCAGAGTATTCCTCTGGAAAATAAAGATAACAAGCTTACTTTACAGGGATGTTGTAAGGACGAAAATAAATAAGGTGTGCAAACTGCTTAGCCTAGTACCTGATACATAATAGACTTAATCAGTGGTAGATTTTAGTGTAAAGAAGACTGAAATGATAGAGGTAAGAAGAAAAAAAAAAAGATGATACCATTCCCCTTGACTAACCTCTACCTAGAAAATGTCCTGCATGGTTTTGTAGACCTTCTAGCACTTCCCTGGGATTTCCAATCAGCATTTAAGAGAATTTTCAGGAAGTTTGCTTATCTCATTAGAACCCTGAATTGATTTAGTATGATTGGCATTTCTTGCCTCTTTCTTGGAGTCCTTCTGAGATAATAATAACTGATTTACAGATTATTAAGCACTTCAGAACTTCTCGGGATTTTCCACCAAAGGGTCCCTAAAGGCAGAAGAGAATGCACTTATTACCCCTGGAGGTATAGGAACAAAATAGAATGTCTCTAACATCTCATTAGCTATCTTAAAAATTCATATAAATGTTCAATTCAACCCAACAGTATCTTTGTATTTATTATGAAGTAATGTTTTATATTACTTACTGACCATTAGATTTAATAAGCCAAGAAGGCTGTGAAATGTTTATCCCATGGCTTTGACAATCCTCTGACATACATACTACTGTATATGCTTAGGGGTACTCTTGCCTCAGTCAGAAAGTAGAAATAAATCCCATTTGATTCTTTTTTTTTTTTTTTTTTTTTTTTT
>NW_021703784.1:46289180-46299453 GCF_005190385.1 Monodon monoceros | reverse complement strand
TTTTTTTTTTTGGCGGTACGCGGGCCTCTCACTGTTGTGGCCTCTCCCGTTGCGGAGCACAGGCTCCGGACATGCAGGTTCAGCAGCCATGGCTCACGGGCCCAGCCGCTCCGCGGCATGTGGGATCTTCCTGGACCGGGGCACAAACCCATGTCCCCTGCATCGGCAGGCGGACTCTCAACCACTGCCCCACCAGGGAGGCCCCCCCATTTGATTCTTGATCCTCACTTCAGCCTTGGAGATATTGTCATCACTCCTTGCATCCAGTGAGGAAAAACAGCAGTGACTAAATGAATTGTTCAGATTTATACAGAAGCTAAGAGGTAGAATTCCAACACCAGACCTTCCAATTCTAATGTCCAGAGCAAATTTCTCAAGATCCCAGTGCCTGCATAGTGATTCTGAATCATTTCAGAAATAACACTCCATTTATATACAAATATTTTTAATGTCTCACTATCATGATAAAAAATAAGTAATATAGCCTGTATTTACAGAGGATATAAAATTCAACATAATACAAGACAAAGAAGAAACAAGTAAAATAGTTGAAAAATTTTTTCAAAATAGTTTAAAATTTTTTAAAAGTGGAAATGCTCAGGGAAAACGCCACCAATAGCCTAGTTAAATGGTCAGGGGCTTGCACCCACATATATAGACAAACATGGGCATACCGAATTGCTTACTCAAACATCTCAAGCATTACTGTTATCAGTGACATTGTGGACTGTTGAAAACTCTTGGTAAAGTTCCGAGTAAAACAATGTTGACAACGGTTGATAGGTTGCTTCTATATCGTGGCTACTGTGAATAATGCTGCAATGAACATGGGAGCACACATATCTACTCAAAATATTGATTTCATTTCTTTTGAATATACACACAGAAGTGAAATTACTGAATCATACAGTGCTTGCATTTTTAATTTTTTGAGGAACCTCTATACTGTTTTCCTTAATGGCTGTACTAATTCACAATCTCATCAACCGTGTACAAGTTTTCCCCTTTCTCCACACCCTCACTAAAAATTGTCTTTTGACTTTTTTATAATAACTGTCCTAACAGGTATGAGGTGATTATTTCATTGTGGTTTTGATTTGCATTTCCCTAATGATTAGTGAGCATTTTTTCATATACTGCTGGCCATTTGTAAGTCTTCTTTGGAAAAATTTCTATTTTAGGTCCTTTGCTCATTTTAATCCGGTTATTTATCCTTTTGCTATTGAGTTATTCATTTAAGTTTTATAGTTTTTAGTGTAGAGATCATTCACCTCCTTGGTTAGATTTATTCCTAAGCATTTTATTGTTTTTGATGCTATTTAAATAGGATTGATTTCTAAGTTTCTTTTTCAGATATTTTGCTGTTAGTGTGGAGAAATGCTACTGATTTCTCTATGTTGATTTTGTGTCCTGCAACTTTACTAAATTTATTGATTAGATCTAACAGTTTTTTGGTGGGGTCTTTAGGATTTCTTATATATAATATCATGCCATCTGCAAAGAGGGAATTTTACCACTTCCTTCCTGATTTAAATTTTTGTTTTTCTTACCTAATTGCTTGGGTTAGGTCTTCCAGCACTATACTGATTAGAAATAGCAGGAGTAGGAATGCTTGTCTTGTACCCGATTTTAGAGGAAATGCTTTCAGCTTTTTGCCATTGAATATGTTAGTTGTGGGCTTGTCCTATCTGGCCTTTATTATGTTGAGTCACATTCCCTCTATTTCTAATTAGTTGAGAGTTTTTGTCATGACGGGATATTGAATTTTGTCAGTGCTTTCTATGCACCTGTTGAGATGATAATAAAATTTTTCTTTCATTCAATTAGTGTGATGTATCACTATTATTGATTTGTGTCTGCTGAGCCATCCTTGATTCCTGAGGATAAGTCCCACTTGATCATGGTGCATGACCTTTTAATGCGCTGTTGAATTCAGTTTGCTAGCATTTTGTGATGATTTTTGCATCTGTATTCATCAAGGATATTGGCCTATAATTTTCTTTTCTGATAGTGTTCTTGTCTGGCTTTGGTATCAGGGTAATACTGGCCTTATAAAATTGGTATGGAAGTCCTCTTCAATTTTTTGGAAGAGTTGAGAAGAACTGATATTGATTCTTCTTTCAGCTTTTGGTATAATTCCCCAGTTATGCTACCTGTTACTCAACTTTAGTTTGTTGGGAGACTTCTGATTACTGTTTCAGTTTCCTTGTCTTGTTATTGGTCTGTTCAGATTTTCTATTTCTTTATGATTCAGTCTTGGTAGGTTGTATGTTTCTAGGAATTTATCCATTTCCTCTAGTTTATCCAATTTGCTTGTGCATAGTTCTTCATAAGAGTCTCATGATCCTTTGTATTTCTGTGGTATCAGTTGTAAAGACTCTCATTTCATTTTTGATTTTAATTATTTGAATCTTTTTTATTAATTACTTTATCTAAAACTTTGGGGATATCCCTGGTGGTGCAGTGGTTAAGAATCTGCCTGCCAATGCAGGGGACACGGGTTCAATCCCTGGTCTGGGAAGATCCCACATACCATGGAGCAACTAAGCCCGTGTGCCACAACTATTGAGCCTGCGCTCTAGAGCCCATGAGGCACAACTACTGCTCCTGCATGCCACAACTACTGAAGCCTGTGCACCTAGAGGCCGCGCTCCACAACAAGAGAAGCCAGAGCAATGAGAAGCCCGTGCACTGCAACAAAGAGTAGCCCCCATTCACTGCAACTAGAGAAAGCCCATGCACAGTAACAAAGACCCAATGCAGCCAAAAATAAATTAAAAAATTTTTTAATTAAAAACTTTAAATAAATAATAAAAGTTTGTCTATTTTGTTCAGTAGCTTTTCAAAACAGTAGCTTTTCAAAACAGTAGCTTCTTCTCCTAATCACAATTCCATATCAAGCTACTGTCTTGTCTCTTTCCTTTGCACACAACCTGTTTAGGAAAGCCAGCACCACATCTTCTGTCCCTTTCATTGTTTTCCACACCAACTCTGACTCCTTAATATACTGGCTTATGCTCTCACCACTCCATGAAAACAGACATTATAACCAATATATCACTCATCTAATATCACTTGTCTAATTCACCCTACCAGACTTCTTAGCTGATTCCAAACAGTTGAGCTCTCTCTCTTCTTGAAACACTCTGATACCTTGGCTTATGTCCTCACTTCGTCTTCTCATTTCAAATTTTCAGTCTCTTTACTGGCTCTTCACTTAGTATCATACTTTTATATGCCTGATTCAGATCTAGGTCCTCCTGTTTTTTCATTCTACACCTTTTTCCTAGGTTTCCTTTTTCATTTCCATGACATTTATTACCACTCCTATAACAATAACTTCCAAATATTTTTCTAATGCACATCTCTTCTCTGAGCTCCAGATCCATTTATCCAACTGCTTGTTGAGTAGTTGAATGTTATTTGCACCTTGAACTCATTATGGTCACAATTAAACTTTGAATTTCTCCTTGAAATTTCATCCTCCTCCATTTTTTCTATTTTAATATTGAATGATACTTCTCTCCACCCAGTTTCATAAGTCAGAAATCCCGCAGTCATCCTTGACAATCTCTTTTCTACCCTTGCAACAGCCAGCCAAAGTTTGAGTACTACTAATTCTCTTAAATATTTCTAGAACCTATACTGCTTTATTCATCCCCATAGTAATAATCTATATTCTTACATAGGTTACTTCAGGAGTCTCCTAAATGTTTCCCTCACATATATTCTTGACCCCTGTAATCCACTTTGGACCTAGAACTCTGAAAGTGAATGTTTCTAAACATAAATCTGAATCATACCACTCTCTGTTATACACAAGCTTTACTGGCTTCCCAGTGTTGTTTAAATACAGTCCAGAATAATTAACAAAATCTTCAAGGTCCTGTATGGTATGAACCTTACTTGATTTCGAACCAGTTTCCACTTCATATTCCATGCTCCAGTCACAATGAACTTGTTTCAATTCCTAGAAGATGGCATGCCTCCCTCATAACTGCTTTTCCATATGTTTAGAATAGCAGTTCTCAATCAGAGATGATTTTTACCCCCACTCCAAGGACATTTGGTTATCATAACTCATTGCGGGGGGGCAGTTATTGCTATCTGATAGGTAGACGTCAGCAATGCTGCTAAACCTCCCACAATGTTGAGATTGAAAAACACTGGTCTGGAAGGCTTTCCCTTCTACTTCTACCCACATGACCCCAATGTCTAGCTGAAACATACTTACCTATCCTCTCTCAGCTTAGATGGCCTATATTCAGAGCAACCCTTCCCTGACTTTTGTCCACTTGCTATATATGCTTACTCCATTTTTCTTTACTTTTGCAGCCTTACTATAATTTAGAACTAGCTCCTTATTCAGTTAATGTGTGATTTCCTTGCCAGATTTTAAGCTCTATGAAGTTAGGAACTGTCTTCAACATGGTATCCTTGTCACTTAGCTAGACACTCAAAATAATTATTAAACAAGAAAACGAGTGGATGAATAAATAAACCTATTGTGTAGAGATAAAGACTGTTAGGCTTAGAACCCAAAATAGGGGTTCCTGGCATTACTTCCATTAATTAGATATGTCCCTAAACAGTTCCCTTAGCCTTTAATTTGGCCTCATTTTAAAATGTGTAAAGTAGTCATAGTAATTCCTACTATAAATATTTTGAGGATTAAGTATTTTGATAAATTTAAAGTATTTTTCAGCACTACTAGATATTATAGGATACAGGGGGAACTGGTAGAAGTCCATGGGAGGGAATAATACGAATGAAAGCCTTAAATATACGTATCTTTTTACTTGAAAATTTCACTTACAGGAACTTATGATAAAGAAATTATTAATCAAAGATTTAGCTCATGGATTTTCACCATTAGTTAAATAGATCAATGTAAAGTATGAATATTTTAAAATATGATGGAGTGTATCTGATGAGGAAGATAAGTATTGTATGTTCAATAAATTACATTATTTGGAAAAATCATTATACATATATTCTATATACATATTTCATACACATGTACACACATGTATATACATGGATACATAGAAAAATGTCTAAATAACAAAATACTGGCAGTAGTTACCTTAAAATTATGGGATTATGGTAGTTATAATTCTCTCTCTTTTGAGTATCTGAATTTCCTAATTTTTCTGTAATGAGCATGACTTTCAAGATTAAAAAACTAAACATGAGGAAAAGTATGTCTTAGTTATAAAGGGACTGTAAGAAGTTGCTGTGTTATAAAGAATAAGATATAATCCTTGTCTTCTAGAGCTTTTTTAAATTAATTACAAAATAAAATACCTACCTAGATAACTGATAAGGAAAAAAGTAAGAGCGGGATAGATCTTGATCAAGCAACTTAATGAGCACTTACTACATTCTAGTGTTTCCATGCATTAACTTATGAAGTCTGCAAAACAACTCCATTAGATAGGTTTCAACATATCCATTTAGTGGGTAAAGAAAATGAGGCCCCTAGGGGTTAAACAAATTGCAAGGTCATACAGGAAAAAATAATTTACTAATCACATTCAAACTAAAGTCTTTCTAGCTTCAATTAAAACCAAGGAGCAACCTGTGGGGGCCTCCCTGGTACGAAAGCCCCTCTGTGTCCCCAATTCCTTGTTTGTAGAAAAGGCTTTCGTCTCCTAGGCTTTCCCTGAATTGCAAAGAACAGACTCAAGCAGTTACTAATTCAAGAAGTGAGGGAATGCAGAAACAAAGGAAAAGCAGTCAAAAAATAGTTGGGTGACAAAACAGAGTCCTAGTTCCTCCTCAAGGAATATACATAACAATCTGACACTTATCTTTGAGTTGTTCCGCAGGAACTAAGACCCCCCACCCAGGTGGAAGATGGTGACTACATGCTGAGCACAGACCCCAGACTGGCTGGAATCAGAAGGTTAATGATTAAGATTCCTAAAACTCTATCCTGTTACCCTACCACCTACCAATCAGAAGAAAGTCATGTACCCTGAAGTGCTAACCTCAAGATTGCCTTTGAGTTCGGATCTTTTGAGCATGAGTTGCCTGCTCTCCTTGCTGGGCCCTACAATAAACACTGTATTTTCCTTCACCACAGCCCAGTGTCAGTAAATTGGCTTTGCTGCATGGTGAATGGACCCAAGTTCAGCTCAGTATCAAAAAGTTACTTTCCACTAGGTACTTATGAGAGATACATTGAGTCAAGTGGTAAATCAGAGGAGTGCTTACTTGACAGTGAGAGGCCAAAGGAAGAGCATATAGAGGTGTTAACACTTCAGCTAGCTCTGGAGGATGACTGGGATTTTAATAACTAATGATGGAGGAAAAGGCATGAGGAAAAGCATTTCTGGCCAAGGGAACACTGTGAGCAAAAGTGAGAGGTAAATGGACAGTTCATGTAATTTATTTAGGGGTTGGTAGGCAGATTGGTTTGGCTAGAATAGGTTAGAGACAGCAATTTTACTTAATCAGTGAAGAAACTTGACATTTATGTAGTAGAGCAACAGAAACAAAAGTGAGGTTAGAATATTAAAAATCAATATTATCATCACTTATTAGAAATATAAGACTAGTTTTAAAAGTACAGTGAATGACTGATAATAGATCACTCTTTGTAGTGTCTTGTGTTCTTGGAAACAGAGAAACTGAGAGGTAGAAGGGGCCTTGGAAAGTACCTGGTAGAATCCCGTCATTTTATAGATGAGAAAACTCTATCCAGAGAAAGGAAATTAGGTGTCCAAAGTCATAAAATTTGACTATAATCCAGGTCTCCTGAGTCTCAACTCTGTGCTTAGTTCTAAGAAAAGGCAGCACCGAATAGTGTGTGTTGCTCCTAACAGCTCTATGAAGTATGATCACTGTTTTACACCAGCAGTTATGGAGGCTCAGAAAAATTAAGTTCCTTGTACAACATTATAAATCAAAAGCTTACCTCACTCAAGAACTCATGACCTTCTTATGAATAGTGATACTGCCTAATCCTGCTATTGTGTTCACAGTATCTAGTACAAGGTTCATAGATAGCCAACATTAATCAATCAAATATCAACCATTATTTATTATTCATGATAAAGATTATAAATACAGATTTATGGACATAGAACACTAAGGGACTAGAGCAGGGAAAATAATTAAGAAAGTCATAAATTAACCATTTTATTACATACCAATTCTAAATATGGCTTGCTTTTGCTAAGAGTTTTACCTTGATTATAGATCACTAGCTACCACTAATAAATTAAACTGCTTCGATTTTGAAAGTCTTACATTTCACACCAGATACAAATTCAGCCAACAGACCCCGAAAGGCAACATTTTGTCTTGTAAAGACATACAAATTTACTTAAACTACTAATTAATTAGACTTTAAACCTAGAATATGATCAGAATTAAAGTTCATAAATGTGTTAAGTCTTCTTCCTCTGGCAAAATGCACATGGAAGAGTTCAAAACTGGTCACATCTACAGCTGCTACCTCATTCTCGAAACTGCCAACCATCCTTCCTAATTTGGGCCAGGGGTGTCTAAGTGTGAGGAGACAGGAAGTAAGAGTAACAAGGTTATTAGGGCAATGTTTCATGTTATGTAAGAAAATCTGGCTAATGAACAATTTATGTAAAATCCAAGCCCTTTGTTTATGTGTGCATTTTTGCATCTCTCAAAGTACCCACAAAATAAAATTAAACATACTCAAAATTATTGTTGCATGGTAGGTTTGTAGACAAACAGGCTAAAATTTCCTCTAAGTGTTTAAAGGGAGATAAGTTAGAATGACTCACAAGATATAAAATGATGCAATTATCTGCAAATGATGCAAATTTAATAAATAATTATTAAAAATACAAAATTATATTGGAAGTGATCTTAGACAACCTTGATAAATTGTCCTTAAAACTCCTCAAAGATATTAAAATAAGTTAGCAATTCAATATGAGATACTGAATATACAAATGGACAATGGCCAGACTATAGATGACAATAGATCTTTGAGCCACAACCTCTGCATCAACTGACCCGAAATGGCCAGGACTTCATCAAGGACTGACAGCTTCCCTAATTTTTGCCTCTATTTCCAACTTGGACCAGAGAAAGCCAAATATTCACCTTAATCACATAGAATGCCCTGTATCTCGAGTCTCCCCATGCCAACAAGCTCCAATCTGAGCAGATCTGAAGTCATACTTTTTTCCCACTATGAGTTTCTGAGTTTCTGCTAAACAAACCCAATGATGGTGACTGACTCTCTTGCTATATAGCAAGTACTGAATAAATATTCTCTGCTTATTCTCATTTGGGCAGCCTTTATTTATTTCCACAAACATTTGCAGAAAATGGGGGTTAGTTTTGTGTAGGATGACCATTTGTCCCAATTTACCAGGACTAGCACTGGGTTTTGTCCCCTTTGTCCCAGTATAATTAATAGCACCTCTTTTTATGCTCAAAAATGTCCTTATTTGAAGAATAAATTACATGGGTACCCTAAATCTAGGCAAATTGTTCATTAGACAAAGGTGTTAACAGGCAAATGGTGTTAGGTAACTTGACCTAGAACAATGGCAAGTGACGATGAAAAGTGGACAGGCCATTGGAAAATTTAGTCTGTTATAAAACCAACTAGCAAGTTAGGGGGAGAGGACTTTCTTACCTACTATATCCAGTTTTCTTTGATGAGATTTCCAGCTTTAGTAAAAGGGAGATGGGATTTTAAGAGGTGTCCTCTTTTCCCCTCGAGGCATTCCTGCCACCCCTGCAGGATGATGCAAGTGTTGCCATGGCAAATACTTCTCCCACGCTGCTGGAAGACCTTCCCATTGCAGGCTAACTTCTGTTCTATTCTGTTTACATTTCCCTCTTTCTCTCTCTCTGCTACATAGTAAGTCACCCTGAGTCTAGATTTCAGAGTATAACTATCTCTTCAGTGTCTTTTCTTTGAAAGCAATTTGCTGTCTGCCTGCTTTTCTGCAACCTACTGTGTATGTCCACAGATGAACCTTAATGGCAGGGATGCAGAAAAACGTGGCAGACAGGAGACATGACCAAAGAAAGCAAGGGCAAGCCTACAGTGAGTCAACTGAAAGTAAGAGTTCTTCAATTTGCTGGTCTCAAATGTTCTGTTTTCAAATGAAAATAGGAAGTATTGTAATCTACCTGGCTAACTTATATAAATACATGGCTTTTTCCTAAAGAGTAGCATGTTTGGGGGCAGAGTAATATAGACTCAAGGGTTTTGCAGCCAGAAACACCTCAACTTAAATCTGTAAGGTCCACGATGGTAAGGACCATTTCTCTTTTGCCCACTACTATAAACTAAGCCTGGAACTTGGCAGGTACAAAATATACTTTTGTTCCCTGAATGTGTGATTGACTCAGAAGCCACCAGTTACAAGTACTATGACCTTGGTAGGTTATATAATTTCTCTGAGCCTCAATGTCCTCATGTGTAAAATAAAAAAAATAAAGCCACTTCATAGGATTTCTGTGAAATTTAAATGAAATAAGGTATGAAAAATACCTAGCAGATGCCTGATATGTAGTACATATTTGATAAATTGTCACTGCTATTGTTCTTGTTTCTGTAGCTGCTACTCAAGAAGTCATGTTTAGTAGGGTTATAATGAATAGACCTTTTAGTAAATGCTTCCAACAGTGTATTCTGATTATTATATGTGGTTGACTCTCAAATAGACTACAACCTGCTTCACTGTCACTCATATTTATGCATTTTTAAAGTTTGGAGCATCTGCACAGTGCTAAGAATATTCTTCACCTCTGCTAGATTTCATACTACTTTTTCAATGTTCTAACAACTCCTAATTATGAGAAGATTAATTTAAAAAATCTCTTGGCTGTCTGTGGGCGTTGCCTGATTCCAAACCCTAGTCAGAGCAAATATGGCTATTTCAGTCTCATTACTAGAAAAGTAATATAAGGATCTTTTGAAAATAGATATAACACAGATCTCCTGTTCTTCCTAACTTATACAGTGACAAAAATCGTGAATGATAAATAGACTTCCTGTAAGAGGGAGGCTAATTTAAAATATTCATGCACATATGCAGATATAAATCTGTATGCATTCATTAACAAAGATTTATAGAGCACCTACTAAGTGCTCTTTGTGCCAGACACTATAGTAGGTATTGGGTATACAGAGTGAACAAAACGGACATCTTCCTTCCTTTGTGGAGTCACTTTCTTTGTTCTTGCTCCCTTATCTGTATTCATTAACACACACACACACACACACACACACACACACACACACACACACACACACACACAC